>NC_053427.1:25096916-25163241 GCF_007990345.1 Gossypium hirsutum | reverse complement strand
AAGTCAATCAAGTATTAAGATGGCACTTACGAGGCTTGTACGGTCGTAAATGCGTACACCATTGTTTTGGACCGAGCTCGGTGAAAGCAAAATTTTCGGAGTTGATTTGATTAGAGATGCGGAACAGAAAGTAAAGGTAATCCGTGAAAGTCTGAAGATAGCCACGGATCGTCAGAAGTCGTACGCAGATTTGAAACGAAAAGACATCGAGTATCAGGTGGGAGACAAAGTGTTCCTTAAGGTTTCACCTTGGAAAAAGATACTCAGGTTTGGCCGTAAGGGCAGTTGAGCCCAAGATTCATTGGGCCGTATGAAATATCCGAAAGAATTGGTCCAGTGGCATATAGATTGATTTTACCCCCTGAACTTGAAAGGATTCACAATGTTTTTCATGTTTCGATGCTTCGACGTTATAGATCCGATCCGTCACATGTGATTAATCCCTCGGAAGTTGAAATTCGATCTGACTTGAGTTATGAAGAAGAACCAATTCGCATCCTAGCTCGTGAAGTGAAAGAGTTGCGAAACAGAAGGGTTCCGTTAGTTAAGGTGTTATGGCTCAAACACGGGATCGAGGAAGCTACTTGGGAAACTGAGAGCTCGATGAAAGAACGATACCCAAACCTATTCACCGGTGAGTTTTTCGGGGACGAAATTTCTTAAGTGGGGGAGAGTTGTGACAGCCCTAAATTGACCCTAGTCGGGAAGTGGTTTCGGGACCACAAAACCGAGTTAAGAAAATAATTAAAAGTTATATTCTGTGTTTATGAAGTGAGTAAATGCATGTGTGAAAGTTTCATGCATTAATTTGATCATCTTTATGTGAATCTTTTTTTTATATGGACTTATATGAAACTTTGTTGGAAAGTGAGAGGCTAATTTACAATGGTCTAATAGTACATGCATTGAAAGGAAGGGTTTTGCATGTCAATTTACCCATGATAAACATGGTGGCCGGCCAAGGAAGGAATATGCTCCACTAATTCAAAAATTAAAATAATTTTGTATTAACAAAGGATTTAATAATTGATATTAAAGGAATTATAGTATGGAAGGAAATAATATAATGAGAAGTGGGAGGAGAAACCAAAGTGACTCATCCTTACTCCTCCATTGCCGAAACTAGAAGAAAGAAAGAAGAAAAACTCTTGTTGAATTTCGGCTAAGGTGTTTTGATACAAAAAGGTATGTTTTATGCCACTCTTGAAAATGTATGCATAATTTGGAGGTTTGGTTTAAAAGCTACTTGAATCTTGGATTGAAGTTAGGTTATTATGAGGGTTGAATTTCGGCCTAGGAGCTTAAAATTTTTAGTAGAAGTTTTGATGACATTAGATGGATAGTTAGGTTGGATGTGTTAAATTGTTAAGTGTTCTAGCTTGAAGTTAAGGTTAATATGGCTTATGGGGTTGCCGAATCTAGTTTAGAGAGAAAGAAAATATATGTATTCGGATGTGCTTCAAGGAATGACATTAGGGTAGCTAGAGTCTAAGAACTTTCGGTCAAGGACTATTGTGTGAGCAAATTCGGTATAGAGGTTTAATTGTTAAGTGCATTGTGTTCAATGTTTAAAGAATGGGTAGTAGCTAATTAAAGTTAAGAAGGCTGGAATTTCTTTTAAGGGAGGTGTGACCTTAACATGAACAAAATAGAATCAGCCTTAAGCTTGACTAAATGGTTCGGTTATTATTAGTTTAGAAGAAACCTATATGAAATGGTTGATATATGGTGAATTGGTAGTACTCTACTTGGGACAGCAGTAGTAAGGTGATTTTCGAAAATCGCCATAATTTGTAGGAGTTGAATTAGAAGCTGAGTGAATTATGTCATTAAAGCTTCAAGGGTCTATTTTCTTACAAAAGAAACTATAGAAACAAAGGAGTTACCGATCTAGAGATATTTGAAGTATTATGGGGCTGAGTCAAAATGACTGCCGGATTCCCTGTTCTGTTTTTAGAAAATCATTATAAATTGTACAAAAATGATTATAAGATAAAATTTATATGCTTAGACTCCTTAATGAGTCTAGTTTCAAATGAGATTAAATACAACACACTTGGAATTCTGTAAAGTGAGAAATTGGATTCGTAGTGAAGAGTGGTCAGAATAGTCAAACAGTGAAATAGGGGAAACTTTAAGAAAAATCTGGTATTGATTGGCCAAGCCTAAAATTCTGAAAATTTTATGGATGGAAGATATACGAGTCTATATTCAGGGAAAATTAACGGCAAGTGATTTGGAGTTTAGTAGCTCCAGTTATAAGTAATTTAGTAACTACTGCTCAGGAAAACAGCTCGTAGTGAATATGAGATTTTGTTGTAAACATTAATGAAAGTTTGCCGATGAATTATTTATTGATTAATATAAAGCTTGCTATAATCTATGTGTGTGAAAGTCGGATCAATATATATAATATTATTCGGAAAGTAATATTTGAATAGTCGATTAATGACTATTTTAATTTTTGTTGAACTTAAGCTCAAGAGCAAAGGGAACTAGATCCGATAAAGGGAAGGAAAAAGTAATTGAATAGCCGTTGAAGTCGTTCGACGACATTTGAGGTAAGTCTTCGAGTAATGACCCTACTTGAATTATATTGAAATGATTAGTCATATTATGACGGATAGTCGAATGTGCATAGAGACTATGTTATAAAGCCAATTGAAATTATGCTCTTTGTGTGTGGCTATTGAGCCGAAATTTGAAAGATTTAATAAATGTTTTGTGTTTGAGCCTTAGTAACGAAGAAATGATATGGATGTGTTATGATTATTGATATATGTGTGCATGAGCATTGGAATATATCCGGGCTATGACCCGAAGGCAATTATGCGAGTTGATATATCCGGGCTAGGACCCGAAGGCAATTATGCGAGTTGATATATCCGGGCTAGGACCCGAAGGCAATTATGCGAGTTGATATATCCGGGCTAAGACCCGAAGGCAATTATGCGAGTTGATATATCCGGGCTATGACCCGAAGGCAATTATGCGAGTTGATATATCCGGGCTAGGACCCGAAGGCAATTATGCGAGTTGATATATCCGGGCTAAGACCCGAAGGCAATTATGCGAGTTGATATGTTCGGGCTAAGACCCGAAGGCAAATGTGTTTGCGGTTGCATTCGGTTAAATACCGAAGAAACTTGGGTTGAATGTGAGCATTTTGTGCTGTAACTAATTTAATAATTATGCTTGACCAACCCGAATGATAAGGTATGTTTGCATGTGCATTGGAAAGTCGGTTTGTTTTAAATGGTATTCGTGCGATCGGCTAACGAATTCTCGGCTTTTATAAAGGTTGATACCTTGTGTACCTATGTGGGTGAAGTGTGAAGTAAGTATGGGTATGAGAATGTGTGTTAATAAAGTGATTTAGTTAACTATGTGAATGTAATACTGTAGTCAAAGCCGATTTCATTACTTGAGACTTACTAAGCTTTAAATGCTTACCCGGTTGCTTTGGCTCTCTGTTTTATAGATTTTGCTCGTTAGCTATCGGATTCGGGATCAGCGAAGTCGAAGTCATCTACACTATCAAGCTCTTTGGTACTCTTTTAGTTGAACTCTGGATATGGCATGTATAGGACTACCCCCTATTGTTTAAGTTCTTTTGTGATGTATGTGTGTAAAGCCATGCGAAAATGGCTTGTAAAAGTGGAGTATGGCATTAGACCATTTGTGTGTATGTATGTATATATATGGTTTCATGATGTGACTATGGTTTGAAATGGAAGTGTTGGGCTAATGATCAGCCATTGGAATGGCTAAATATGATCACATGTGGACCTATGTAGGGCAAAATCCTAGTTGGTCCATGGTGACCACAAAATAGGTAAAGTTTATCTTGAAAACAGATTTTGACAGCAACAGTGGTGTAGAATTGAAAAATCACATAAATTCGTAGGAGTGGAATTAAATAGTGAATAAATTATGTAATCAAACCTTGATGAATCTACTTTCATATGGAAGTAACGAAACAATTATAGGAACAGTACAGAAAGAGATATTCCGGTTCTTGTGGAACAGGGCCAGAACAGCTTCTGGATTCACTGTTCCGCCTTTGGAAATTCACTATAAATTGACCAGAGATAATTAGGGGTCATACCATATATGTATGGATTCCTCTCTGAGTCTAGTTTCCATAGAAACAAACGGCATCAGTATTGAAGCTCTGTGCAGAGAGATATCCCAGTCGTAATGGGAAAAGGTCAGTGTAGTCGACCCCTGTAACATGGGAGACTTTGACTAATAAACTGTACTAGTTGGCCCAACCAAAAATTCTAGAAAAAAATCCATAGGTGGGGACATGAGTCTAGCTTCAGGGAAAAATCACAAAACTGATTTTTGAGTTGTGAAACTCAAGATATGATTTTTGAAGCGACTAGTACTCAGACCGGGCAGTGTCTGGAAAAAATTTTTTTTTTAAGTTTGTTAACATCTCGTGTCCGACTCCGGTGTCGGTCTCGGGTTCGGGGTGTTACAGAAAGTGCCGAACTCTACTTTTTTGGATAGAACTCAAGGAAAGTCAAATTCATGGAGTTGATTTAATCAAGGAAACTGAAGAAAAGGTTAAAGTGATACGTGATTGCTTGAAAGCGACATTAGATAGGCAAAAGTCATACGCTGATTTGAAAAGAAAAGAGATTGAGCTTCAAGTCGGAGATAAGTATTCTTGAAAGTGTCTCCATGGAAAAAGGTCTTGAGATTTTGTCGAAAGGGCAAATTTAGTCCACGATTTATTGGACCATATGAGATTACTGAAAGAGTTAGACCATTAGCCTACCGGTTGGCGTTGCCATCCAAATTGAAAATGATTCATGATGGATTCCATATATCCATGTTGCATAAATATAGATCAGACCCCTCTCATGTGATTTCCCCTACGGAAGTTGAGAGTAGACCGGATATGACCTATGGTGAAGAACCGGTTAAGATTTTGGCTCGAGAAGTCAAACAGTTGAGGAAAAAGAATATTGCCTTGGTAAATGTATTATGGCATAGACATGGAGTGGAAGAGGCTACATGGGAAGCTGAAGAAACCATGAAGAGTCAATATCTGAACCTGTTTACTGGTAAGACTTTCGAGGACGAAAGTCCCTAAGGGGGAGAGATGCACCATTTTGAAATTGGGCCTAGTCAAAATAGTGGTTTTGGGACCACAAATTCGATGCTAAAATAATTTTTTATGGTTATTATAAGGCCTAGGATATGAAAATAATCACGTGTTAAAGTTTCATGAAGAAATTCCAAGTATAAGGTGTCCAATTGGAAATTAGGGACGAAATTGAATAAATTGTGAAACTTGGGTTCTAGAAGCAATTTGTATAAAATTGCTTTGGATTATTAATAAGGAGGTCTTAAATAGAAATTTTCCCAATTTCTAAGTTTTTGGACAAAAATGGGCATGCATGGAAAAATTTGAAAGTTTAGCATAGAGGGGCATTTTGGTCATTTGGTAATAACATTAATAAAATGGGAAAATGGAAAGCTAAAATCAACCATCTTCTTCCCCATAGCTGCCGAAATTTGTATGTCCTCCATAGCTAGGGTTTCAACATTTTCAAGCTTAATAGTAAGTGCTCCCTAGCCCCAATTTTAATGTTCTTTGTATTTTTGAGATCCTCGTAACATGCTCTATCTATTTTGTAATATCTCGAATTAGGGCCTAATTGGAATAGTGGTTTCGTGACCACAAATCTGAGATAGAAATAATTATTTTATAATTATTTTGATGTTTATGATATGATTGCACGACTGTGTGAAAATTTCATTGTGAAATCCTATGCCTAAAGTGCTTAAATTGAAATTAGGGACTAAATCGAATAATTTGAAAAATTTGCATTCTAGGCGTTTTTAGTATGAAATTTCTTTGGAATATTAATGAGGAGGTCTTAAATAGCAATTTGACCAATTTCTAAGTCTATGGACAAAAATTGGACATGGATGGAATTTTTGGAAAGTTTAGTAGTTAGGGCATTTTGGTCATTTGTATATTAAATGAAATAAAATGGGGAAAATAACACAAAATGATCATCTTCTCCATATTGTTGCTGCCGAATTTTACCTGTCCCCATAGCTAGGGCTTCTTCAACTTTCAAGCTTCATAGTAAGTGATTTCATGCCTCGTTTTTAATGATTTTTATGTTTTTGAAATCCTGGTAGCTCTAATTAACTTATGTTAGCAATAATTCAACCTAGGGTTCATATTTGAAAAAATACCCATAGGTGAAATTTGTGTATTTTGGTGCTTTATGATAGAATATGAGGTTTTAAATTATGTTAGACAACTTTTGCTACTCAATTTTAAGTGCAAACGAGTAAAAGAGCTTAATCGGTAAAAATACCTAATAGTCATAAGTACATGTTAGAGTGTGAATTTGATGTTTCCGTAGAAGGTTAAAATGACCAACATGTCATAAAACATAAGAATAAGGGATGAAGTTTAATTCCCGAGCCTAGATGCAAAAGTGTAATTATGCAAAAGTTTAGGGGTAAAAATGTAATTTTGCCAAAGTTCGTATTAAATGCTGTTTTGATGAATGTATGTATTAAACAAGATTAATTTGGCATTATAGATCAAGAGAAATGAGATTCAAGTCGCGATCGAGGGAAAAAAAAGTTTACGAAGAATAGGCTCGATTGCTAATAATTTTGTATCGAGGTAAGTTCATGTGTAAATGTAGTAACATAATTGTCATTTTGAACAATTTAATGTTGTTTATATGATATGATGCTTATTATTATCATGAATTGTTATGTTTTGTGGTTATTGTTGAATAATATGTAATTATGTGAATTACTTGATGAGTATGAACTATCACCGATATTTGAGTAAAAAGATGTGAGATCGTGGAAAAAGCCCGTTTGAACCTTAGGAATAGATTAGAATACAAGTGACATGTCACTAGGATATTTGAGTTCCGAACTCGTTGAGTTGAGTCCGAGTTCGTGAGATGTAACTAGGCATCCGAACTCGTTGAGTTGAGTCCGAGTTCACTTATGGATGCGAGCTTGACTACATAAGTTCTACAGGCTATTGAGTTTGTCTAGCTGCGGGTATGGCACTTTCATTCATGAAATTCGCGTATTCGAATTATATTCCGATGTGTTCAACGGGTGAATCTTAAGTGAATGAAAAGAATGCCTAAAACAAAGGTGACACATTGGTAAGTGCGGTGAATGAGAAAATTTGACAGGTATGTGCTTGAATCCTCGGGTTGAGAAGTTGGTATGATGAAATCGTAGAAAGATATTAAATGCAAATGAAACATGAATGTCTTGGAGTTGTTTATACAAATGATGTTTTATGTGGAATTGCATGATTATGTTACTTGCTATTTACATGTGAACTTACTAAGCATTTATGCTTACTCCCTTCTTTTCATTCATTGTAGTTGTTGACAAGCTGGCTTGAGAATCGGGATAGGTCGAAGACTCGTTCACACTATCCGAAGGCATAAATTGGTAAAATGGCTTGTGTGTTTTGAATGTGGCATGTATGGCAAAATACTCACTCTGTGTAAATGATCTTATGATATGGCTATGGTTTGGCAAGAAAAGGGTTTGTAAATGATTAGCCATTAGAATGGCCAATCTAAGTCATATTTGATGTTATGTATGTTTAAAATGTTATTTAGTCCATGAAAATATAAAGTAAAATTTGCCATAAAACAGAATCTGACAGTAGCAGTGATGTAAATTTGAAAAATCACTAAAAATAGTAGAAATGGAATTAAATGATGAATAAGTTATGAAATTGAATCTTGATGAGTCTATTTTTATATGGATGGAAGAAAATAGGTATATGAGTTATATCTTGTAAGATATTTAAGTTTTGGTGAAACAGGATCAGAGTGATCTCTGTATCCCCTATTTTGAATTTAAACATTCACTATAAATTGTACAAAAATAATTAGGAGTTTTATCTTACATGTATGAAATCCTTATTGAGTCTAGTTTTATAAGAAACAAACGAAATAGTCATTGCAACTTTGTATAAGGCGATATCTGATTCGTAATACACAAAGGTCAGAGTAGTTGAACCCTGAAATAGGGGAGACTTTAACTAATAAAATGTACTAATTGGCTGGACCTAAAATTCTAGAAAACAATTAAAAAATAGATATATCATTATATTTTCAGGGAAAATTTATGGATCTTAGTTTTGAGTTTCGAAACTCGAGATATAAATTTTTAAGCTACTATGATGCAGTTGGCCAGTTTGTCTGGAAATTTTAAAAATAAATTGTTTGAGCTGTTAAATTAATGAATTAAGTTTAGTAACACCTCAAGCTTGACTCTGGGGATGGTCTCAGGCATGATGGCATTACATTTGGTGGTATCAGAGCAGGTTTAGTCAGTTCTTGGACTAATGTGTTGTATGTACGGGTTTTGCTATACATGCCATATATATATTGTGGTAGTGTGACGACTTCTGACCTTTTAAATGATTTTTATAGTAAATGGATCCCGATCCAGTTGTGGCTGATAATGTAGAGAGTAATACACCAACTCCGACTAAAGGGGCAGTGCCAACTGAAAATCCACCTCCTACTGTTGGTCAAGAAGGAGGAGAAAGGGCTCGGGAAGCCTTTCTCCAGATGATGAGTGCCTGGTATACTGAGTTCATTCGTACAAACCCGAATGCACAACCTCCCCCACCTCCCCCGATTCCTCAACATGTACCCTTGATGCCTCAAGGTGTAGATCTGATGAAATTTCACAGAACTCCAGTTGATAGAATTCGTAAGCAAGGGGCCGAAGAATTCAGGGCAAATATTGATGATGATGCCAAGAAAGCAAAGTTTTGGCTTGAGAATTCTATTCGAGTATTTGATGAATTGTCTTGTACACCTGAGGAATGCTTAAAATGTGCTATATCATTGTTGAGGGATTCAGCTTATCATTGGTGGAAGACAATGACTTCAGTAGTACCGAAAGAGAAAATAACTTGGGAGTTCTTTCAAGAAGAATTTCAGAAGAAATACATCAGTGAAAGATTTATTGATCAGAAGTGTAAAGAGTTTCTTGAATTAAAGTAGGGGAACATGACAGTTACTGAATACGAAAGGGAGTTCGTCAGGTTGAGTAAGTATGCTAGAGAATATATTCCTACATAAGCTAAAATGTGCAGACGATTTGAAGACGGACTCAATGAAGACATCAAAGTATTTGTTGGGATTCTTGAATTAAAAGAAATGGTAGTATTGGTTGATCGAGCTTGCAAGGCTGAAGAACTACTTAAAGAGAAGAAAAAAGTAGAGGCTGAGACTAGAAATTGGAAGAAAAGACCGATGAGCAGTTCATTCTCACAGCAATCCAGAAAATCTAGAAATATGAATCTTCGTTCACAGGTTTCGGCTGGACAATCATATGAAAATTTTAAGAAGCAAAATATGGGTCCTAAATCTCAGACTACTTCTGTGGCTTGTGTGGGAAATACGAGATTTGTTAAGCCCGACTGCCAGCGGTGTGGCAGAAATCATTTTGGCCCATGTAGAGCGAATGAATGTTTTTGGTGTGGTTCTCCAGATCATTTTATTAGAGACTGCCCAGAGAGAGCTAAAAAAGAAAAATTTCAGAGTGTAAAAGTTAGTGGTGCAGACTCAAGGGGAAGATATTCCAGAAAAGCTGGAAATGAAGCAAGCAGCAGAAATGTAGTCAGAGATTCAGCAGCTAAATCTAAAGCAAGGGCTCTAGCAAAAACTTATGCTATAAAGGCACGTAAAGATGCTTCATCACCCGATGTGATTACTGGTATATTTTCTCTTTATGATGTTAATGTTATTACTTTGATTGATCCCGGTTCTACTCATTCATATGTGTGCATGAAACTGGTGTCTAGCATGAATATACCTGTTGAGAACACAGAATTTATGATTAGAGTGTCGAATCCGTTAGGCAAATGTGTGATAGTTGATAAAGTATGCAAGAAATGCCCTTCAATGATTCGGGGTCATTACTTTTCGGTCGACTTGATGTTGTTGCCGTTTGATGAATTTGATGTTATTTTAGGTATGGATTGGTTAACATTGCATGATACTATGGTAAATTGCAAAGAAAATGTTATAGAATTAAAGTGTGAAAGTGGTGAAATTCTGCGGGTTGAACCAGACAAATGAGAGGCATTATCTAGTATGATTTATTCGATGTCGGCTCAGAGATATTTAAGAAAGGGTTATGAAGCTTAATTGGCTATGTAATTAATACAAAAGAAGTTGAAAAGAAAGTTGAACCAGTGCCGGTTGTGTGTGAATTTGCAAACGTATTACCAGAAGAATTGTCGGGTTTGCCTCCAGTCAGGGAAGTAGAATTTGGTATTGATTTGATACCGGGAACAGCTCAGATCTCGATTACTCCGTATAGAATGGCACCAGCAGAGTTGAAAGAATTAAAGTCGCAATTGCAAGAGTTGACTGATAAAGGATTTGTGAGACCGAGTTTTTCACCTTGGGGTGCTCCCGTGTTATTTGTGAAAAAGAAGGATGGTTCTATGAGATTATGTGTTGACTATCGGCAATTAAACAAGGTGACAACCAAAAACAAGTATCCGTTGCCAAGAATTGATGATTTGTTTGATCAGCTAAAAGGAGCGACATGGTTTTCAAATATTGACTTGAGATCTAGGTATTACCAGCTGCGAGTAAAAGAGTCGGATGTGCCTAAAACTGCTTTTAGAACAAGGTACGGTCATTATGAATTTTTAGTTATGCCATTCGGGTTGAAAAATGCTCCTGCTATGTTTATGGATTTAATGAATCGTATATTTCGGCCATACTTGGACAAGTTTGTTATGGTGTTTATAGATGATATCTTAATTTATTCAAAAGATGAGACAGAACATGCTGAGCACTTGAGGATAGTTTTGCAAACTTTGAGAGATAAGTAGTTGTATGCTAAGTTTAGTAAAAGTGAATTTTGGCTTCGGGAAGTTGGATTTTTAGGTCACATTGTTTCAGGTGATGGTATACAGGTTGATCCTAGTAAAATTTCAGCCATTGTTGATTGGAGACCACCGAATAATGTAATCGAGGTCAAAAGTTTCTTGGGGCTAGCTGGGTATTATCGACGGTTTGTAAATGGATTTTCTATAATTGCTGCTCCTATGACTAGACTACTCTGAAAGGATGTTAAATTTGAATGGACGAAAGAATGTCAACAGAGTTTTGAAGAATTGAAAAAGTTATTAACTGAAGCACCAGTGTTGGTACAACCCGAATCAGGTAAAGAATTTTTGGTGTATAGTGATGCTTCTCGAAATGGCTTAGGATGTGTACTTATGCAAGAAGGAAAAGTGGTGGCTTATGCTTCAAGGTAGTTAAAATCTCACAAAAGGAATTATCCGACTCATGATTTGGAATTGGATGCTATAGTGTTTGCTTTGAAGATTTGGCGACATTATTTGTATGGTGAAAAGTGCGAGTATATACCGACCACAAAAGTCTTAAGTACTTGATGTCACAAAAGGACTTGAATTTGAGACAGCGAAGATTGTTGGAGTTATTGGAAGATTACGAGCTTGTTATTGATTACCATCCGGGAAAAGCGAATGTGGTTGTTGATGCTTTAAGCAGAAAGTTGCTATTTGCTTTGAGAGCTATGAACACTCGGTTAAAGGTATCAGATGATGGTTCGATTCTAGCAAAGTTAAGAGCAAGACCGATGTTGTTACAAGAGATTTGTGAAGCTTAGAAAAATGATCAAGATTTGCAAGCCAAGAGAAAGTAGTGTAAAGCTGATACGGGATCAGATTTCAGAATCGGTTCTGATGGTTGCTTGATGTTTAAAAACCGGATTTGTGTACCGAAAAATGATTAGTTGATTCAAAAATTTTGCATGAAGTACATAATGGTTGTTTGGCGGTTCATCCGAGCAGTACGAAATGTATAATGACTTGAAGAAAATGTACTGGTGGAGTGGAATGAAAAGAGAGATTTCAGAGTTTGTACCAAAGTGCTTAGTTTGTCAACAAGTGAAAGCTGAACACCAAGTACCTTCTGGAGTACTCCAGCCTATCATGGTTCCTGAATGGAAATGGGATCGGATTATTATGGATTTTGTATTAAGGTTGCCATTAACTCCGGGGAAGAAAAATGCCATCTGGGTAATAGTTGACAGACTGACTAAATCGACTCATTGATTATTCTCTTAATAAGGTTGCTGAATTGTATATCCGTGAGATTGTTAGACTTCATGGAATACATTTTCAATCATTTCGGATAGAGATCTGAGATTTACTTCACGGTTTTGGCAAAAGTTGCAAGAGGCATTAGGTACGAAGTTAAATTTCAGCACTGCCTTTCATCCACAAATTGATGGACAATCAGAGAGAGTAATTCAGATTCTTGAAGACATGCTCAGATGTTGTGTATTGGAATTTCAAGGTAGTTGGGACAAATACTTACCGTTGGTAGAATTTGCTTATAATAATAGTTATCAGACGAGTTTGAAGGTGTCACCTTATGAAGCATTGTATGGTCATAAATGTCGGACGCCATTGTATTGGACTGAACTCAAGGAAATCAGATTTATGGAGTTGATCTAATAAAAGAAACTGAAGAAAAGGTGAAAGTGATTCGAGATTGTTTGAAAGCTGCTTCAAATAGATAGAAATCTTATGCGGATTTGAAACGAAAAGAAATCGAGTTTCAAGTTGGTGATAAGGTATTTTTGAAAGTGTCTCCATGGAAGAAAGTCCCTAGATTTGGATGGAAGGGTAAGTTAAGTTCGCGTTGTGACACCCCTAAAGTGACCCTAGTCGGAAAGTGGTTTCGGGACCACAAAATCGAGTCATAAAAATAATTAGCCGTCATATTTTATGACTATTATATGTGAGTACGAATGTGTGAAAGTTTTAAGCTTTGATTTAGTAAATTGCATTTGAATTTAGTCAATAGGACTTATGTGTGACACTTTTGAAATGTGATAGATCAAAACATAAGGATCTATTAGTGCATGAAATAAAAAGGGTGGACTTGCATGTCAATTTCCCCCCCTAATATGTAGTGGCCGGCCATGAGCATGAGAGTGGACAAAATGTTATGGGGTGAAACATGTTGGAAACATATTGTGTTAGTGTGTTATGGGAGAAAGAATATAATAAAGGGTTAGTAATAAAGAAATGAAAAGGGAGGGGTGATGAGAACAAAGTTGTCTCATCCATGTTTCCCCCCCCATTGCCGTAACTTGAGAATAGAAAGAAGAAAAAAATTTATTTGTTTGATTTCGGCTTGGAGAATATTTAGAAAGAGGTAAGTACTTTGAAATTCTTGAAAATTTATGTATAATTTTGGTGATTTGTTCAAATTCTATCCATTCCATGAGTTAAATTTTTTGGTTGTTTGGAGGGTTGATATTCGGCCAAGTAGTTTGAAACTCTTGGTAAATATTTTTCTTTCTTTCTTTATGTCATTAAAAAGGATTAAAATGCATCAATTGATTAATAAGCATGCTATCATGAAAATGTTAAAGTGTTATGTCTTTAGAATGTTGAGGTTTTGAATGGCGATTATATCATTAATAAATATATGGATGGTAATGGCTTAATGCATGATGTCTTTATATGTTTATTTTAAAGTTATTTGTGAGATAATTATTTTTATAAGTATTATAAAACATAAAATGGAAAGCCATGCATGTTTGTATCTTCAAGGCCGAATTGAAGTTGTTTTGTAAGTTGGAGTATTTGTGATGATATTTAACCTTAGACAATTGATATGGACGGTATGGGGCATAAAAAAAAACGAGAACATGCATGTAGTTCATCTTGGAGGCCGAACAAAGGAGAAAGAAAATAAAATTTGTGGCTTTGAAGTTTCGGCCATTTGGAAGCAAAAATTCAAGGTGAAATTCAGGTTGTTTTTGTTAATTTTTAGTATCATTGAATTCCTTACTTAATTTTCTCTAAAACCCATGAGTTAATTTTTGTTTTGGTGAATAATTGATGTTCGGCCATGAGTTGATGAGCTAAGAAATTTGAGTTTGATGTTAGAATTTGGAAATCAAGTGTTAGATGAATGCCTTTTGTGTTACGATTTTATGTGATTTTGAGTTTAAGATTAGTTTGTGAAAATTATTTGATAGGAGGGTTAAATGGTTAAATAAATGAAATATGAGAATTTATATTTGAATAAGACATATTCGGTTTTAGTGTGCCATGGGAAGAATTTAATTATTTTGATGTATTAAGGTATGTTAATGCTCTATCATTGAAAATCTTTGTATATTTGGAGTGGCCACCAAGTATAGAAGTTAGCTCATGGCAAATGTTTTTGTAAAGTTATGAATGTGACTTTAATGTCTATTGTATGTATATATGGGCTAAATACCTTGAGTTCCTCTTTTGATGCTCAAATGATTAAATCAATTTATTTGTTAAATTAAGCTCAAGAGCTTAGAGGACCAAAGTTGGATAAGGGAAGGGAAGAAGTGATCGAATAGCCGCCGAAATTGTTCGACCACATCCGAGGTAAGTTTTAAGTGTTTAAACGTTGAGTAAATTCAATTATAATAGGACATGATGAGTTGATTTAATAAGATATGATGTGGCCATGATATGTTCTAAGCTCAAATGGTAAGTTCTTAAGTGTTTGAGCTTGGGAATTTAAGGGTAATTTGAAATAGTCTGCTTCGGACAGCAGCAGTAAGGTGACTTTAGAAAATAACCATAAATTTATGGACTTGAATTAGAGGCTGAATGAGACATGAAATTAAATCTTAATGAGTCTAGTTTCTTATAAAAGAAACCGTGTAAGCAAAGGAATTTCCGATAATGAGATATTTAAAGTTGTGTGAGACGGTGTCAGAATGACTCCGAAATCCCCTGTTCTGTATTTAGAAAATCATTATAAATTGTACAAAAATGGTTATAAGATAAAATTTATATGCTTAGACTCCTTAATGAGTCTAGTTTCAAATGAAATCAAATACAACACATTTTGAATTCTGTAAAATGAGAAATTTGATTCGTAGTGAAGAGTGGTCAGATTAGTCAAACAGTGAAACAGGGGAAACTTTAAAAAAAATCTGGTATTGATTGGCCAAACCTAAAAGTCTGGAAATTATATGGGTGGAAGATATACGAGTCTATATTCAGGAAAAATTAACGGAAAGTGATTTGGAGTTTTGTAGCTCCAGTTATAAATAATTTAGTGACTATTGCTCAGGAAAAAACAGCTTGTGCTGAATTTGAGATTGTGTTGTAAACCTTGATAAACTTGTTTTAGTTGCTCACAAGCTATTGATTAAACCCATACTTGAATTCTAAATCGTGATATTGTAAGTTCTTGAGTAATAGAGCTTAAATTATGATTTGATTAGATCATGTTTTAACCAAATCAAAATCATGCTCTTTGTGTGTGGCTATTGAGCCGAAATTGCAAGAATGATAAGTGTCTTGCGTTTGAGTTTTGCTAACGAAAATGAAATACAAATATGCCATGATTTATTGTTAAATGTGCATGGTTATTTGAATGATGTCTGGGCTAAGTCCCGAAGGCTTTGTGCTAAGTGACCATATCCGGACTAAGATCCGAAGGCATTTGTGTGAGTTACTAAACCCGGGTTAAGTCCCGAAGGCATTTGTGCGAGTTACTATAACCGGGCTATGTCCCGAAGGCATTTGAACGAGTAGCTATATCCGGTTAAATTCCAAAGGTATGTGATTTGGGAATGAATGATCTTGCTGTAAAAATTTCAGTTAATACGCTTGAAACATCCCAACATTGAGGTATGTTTCGTATGTGCTTTGAATTAGTTGAGCCCTTACAAATAAGTATTCGCTCAGTTGATAAATGAGCTACCGGCCTTTGGCTAAGTTGATCTTTGTGTATGAATAAAAGGGTTGGTAATGTGAAAGTGTATATATGTGATAAGGTCTAATGGCCGATGTGATGAATGTGAAAGTGTATATATGTGATAAGGCCTAATGGCCGATGTGATGAATGTGAAAGTGTATATATGTGATAAGGCCTAATGGCCGATGTGATGAATGTGAAAGTGTATATATATGTGATAAGGTCTAATGGCCGATGTGATGAATGTGAAAGTGTATATATGTGATAAGGCCTAATGGCCGATGTGATGAATGTGAAAGTGTATATATATGTGATAAGGTCTAATGGCCGATGTGATGAATGTGAAAGTGTATATATGTGATAAGACCTAATGGCCGATGTGATGAATGTGAAAGTGTATATATATGTGATAAGGCCTAATGGCCGATGTGATGAATGTGAAAGTGTATATATGTGATAAGGCCTAATGGCCGATGTGATGAATGTGAAAGTGTATATATGTGATAAGGCCTAATGGCCGATGTGATGAATGTGAAAGTGTATATATGCGATAAGGCCTAATGGCCGATGTGATGAATGTGAAAGTGTATATATGTGACAGGGCCGAGTGGCCAACGTGATGGATGTGAAAGTGTATAAATGTGATAAGTCCCGAAGGGCATTTGTGTCAGTACTATATCCGGGTTAAAACCCCGCAGGCTTTATGCGAGAATATTATCACTGATTAATATCCGTAAGCTTCGTGCTCGTACCATATCTGAGCTCTAAAGACCCAATGACTACGTGTGGAGATTTTGTCCGGGTAAGACCCGATAACTTCGTGTGGAGATTTCGTCTGAGCTAAAGGTCTCACCGATAATCCGAGTAGAGGTTAAAGCTATAAGACTTCGTAATAAGAATTGCTTATAAATATATTCAATGCGAAAGGTTAAACAGGTATGTACTCCAAGTTTATATGTGAGCTTGATTTGCACTAAATCATAAGGTAGTTATGTGATGCATACGAGAGCAATCTATGAGACTATTCCTATGACTATGTGACATCGGATCAGTGTGAGAGGTTATGTGAAATCATACGATATATCTATGTCACATGAGCTCACTTTTATGTGAAACTTTATCTGCCTATTGTATATGATGAGATGTGCATATTAGGTAAAGGGATGGTATGCCCGAAGGAAGAGTGAAATAAAAATACGAACAACTATGTTATAATTTGATCGTTATCTGTTGACACTGCTTAAAACTTACTAAGCATTGTAATGCTTACTCCGTTTACTCTGTTTCCTCTGTTTTATAGATCTCATTTGGAAGCTACAGGCTCGGGGATCATCAGCAACTAGTCACACTATCACTATCCATTGTTTGGTACTGCTACGTTTTGGATTATCTTATGGCATGTATGGAATAGACTAGTGGCGGAAGAATATTTTTGGTTAATGTATATAAGCCATGCGAAAATGGCATCATTTGAATGTTTACTTAGTAAAGTTTAAATTTTATCTCTGGCTGTGCTTAGTACTTATTTAAATGAATGATCTTTATTTCAAGAAAAAGTTTAAAATTTTACTGTTCTAACATGAGTCACAAGTCCGGTAGTGCCCCTTACCTATTCCGGCGACGGTTACGGGATAGGGGTGTTACATTTTATTGGTATCAGAGCTACGGTTTAGTCGATTCTAGGACTAACGTAGCACGCGAGAGTCTATTTATACATGCCATAAAGTGATAAAATGATAGTGTGATGATTTTTGGCTATTAAAATGTGTTTGCTGTATTGTAATGAATCTTGATCCCGATCGAGCTGTAGCAAGCTTCTGACTATGAGAATTTGCGATATAACTTCACTTAGATATGCCTAGATTATTAAGTTGATCAGGTACGTATCATGTACTCGTATTTGAATTTCGATTTGGATTGAATTATAAGGGTATAAGTGATGCAATTTTGAAATAGTGTTATGACTATAAATGTGATTTTTGTATGTGGCTATGGAACTGGAAGTTGAATGGTCGATAAGCATGTTGTGTTTGCATTCAAGTAATGTAAATGATATACTAATGTGTATTGCTATATGTGTATATGTACATGAGAATTGAGAGTGATATATCCGGGCTAAGTCCCGAAGAGCATTCGTGCTAGTGATATATCCGGGATAAGTCCCGAAGGGCATTCGTGCTAGTGATATATCCGGGCTAAGTCCCGAAGGGCATTCGTGCTAGTGATATATCCGGGCTAAGTCCCGAAGAGCATTCGTGCTAGTGATATATCCGGGCTAAGTCCCGAAGAGCATTCGTGCTAGTGATATATCCGGGCTAAGTTCCGAAGAGCATTCATGCTAGTGATGTATCCAGGCTAAATTCCGAAGAGCATTCGTGCTAGTGATATATCCGGGCTAAGTCCCGAAGAGCATTCATGCTAGTGATGTATCCGGGCTAAATTCCGAAGAGCATTCGTGCTAGTGATATATTCGTGCTAAACCCCGAAGAGCATTTGTGTTGGTGTTATGTCCGGGCTAGGTCCCGAAGAGCAATCATGCTGGTGACGTGTATTCGGGCCTTCGTGCCTAGTAGGCTTCGTGCCGGTAATTTGAGCAAAGTTTAAGTATTCATTACTATACGAATTCAAATTTAAATGAGATGATATGTTTAAAAGTGTACATACATGATGTTTATAGACTTGGTTAAGTCATATCAATGTGTATTAATGAATGAATAAGAGCACTATGTATGTGAATAATTAGAGGCACTGTGTGTGTGCGAATTCCTTTAACCGAGCACTATGAGTGCGAGATCAGTCAGTGGGCACTAAGTGTGTGAAGTGGAATTCATGTAAGACCTCGTTTGGGACGAAGGCATTGATTTGAGATAGTGTGTAAGACCATGTCTGGGACATGGCATCGCTCGATATGTGAGAATATGTAAGACCATATCTAGGATATGGCATTGTAAGAGCTATATGTGCTATTGCTGAATGGAAACTATTTTGTTAATCTTGTTCAAGAAATTATTTTGATTAAGTTTCGACATTCGAAAGTTTGAAAGAATTTTTGATGAATGTTGATAATTTTGGATATACAAGTTATGCGCTAGAATAAATCTCATGCCAGTGTATTATATTAGGCTTTATGCCTATTCGACTGTATTCGGGTAACGTTAACTATGATTGAATGTGCTAAATGAACTAAATGTTCAGGTACGTGGAAGTTGATTTTCTTTTGGAAATGAGTTAAGTTGAATATTGAGATGTGATAAAGTTATAAAGGATATTTATTGGGATGTTTGAGTATATGTGTACTTTCGGTTAGGTTACAGCTTATTCATGAATGAAAATGTCGGTTACAAATATGTGAGTTGATGATGTGAATTATACATGTTAATATGTGCTTAATATGTGTTTGAAATGCATTTGTGAATTAAGTTAAGTGATTATTACTTATGAAATCAAGAAAATGAGATATATGTGCATACTTGTAGAAATGTTTATGTATTTGTTTTAAGATAAGAAAATGATTTTATAAATCGATGCGAAATCAATAATGAATTACAATTGCTATCAATGAGCTAATGTCTTTGTGGATATAATTCAATAAGAGGACGTTATCCTAAACTATGCATCGGTAGAAATTTTCGGGGACGAAAATTTCTTAAGTGGGGAAGAGTTGTGACACCCCTAAAGTGACCCTAGTCGGAAAGTGGTTTCGGGACCACAAAATTGAGTCATAAAAATAATTAGCCGTCATATTTTATGACTATTATATGTGAGTACGAATGTGTGAAACTTTTAAGCTTTGATTTAGTAAATTGCATGTGAATTTAGTCAATAGAACTTATGTGTGACACTTTTGAAATGTGATAGATCAAAACATAAGGATCTATTAGTGCATGAAATAAAAAGGGTGGACTTGCATGTCAATTTCCCCCCTAATATGTAGTGGCCGGCCATGAGCATGAGAGTGGACAAAATGTTATGGGGTGAAACATGTTGGAAACATGTTGTGTTAGTGTGTTATGGGAGAAAGAATATAATAAAGGGTTAGTAATAAAGAAATGAAAAGGGAGGGGTGATGAGAACAAAGTTGTCTCATCCATGTTTCCCCCCCCCATTGCCGTAACTTGAGAATAGAAAGAAGAAAAAAATTTCTTTGTTTGATTTCGGCTTGGAGAATATTTAGAAAGAGGTAAGTACTTTGAAATTCTTGAAAATTTATGTATAATTTTGGTGATTTGTTCAAATTCTATCCATTCCATGAGTTAAATTTTTTGGTTGTTTGGAGGGTTGATATTCGGCCAAGTAGTTTGAAACTCTTGGTAAATATTTTTCTTTCTTTCTTTATGTCATTAAAAAGGATTAAAATGCATCAATTGATTAATAAGCATGCTATCATGAAAATGTTAAAGTGTTATGTCTTTAGAATGTTGAGGTTTTGAATGGCAATTATATCATTAATAAATATATGGATGGTAATGGCTTAATGCATGATGTCTTTATATGTTTATTTTAAAGTTATTTGTGAGATAATTATTTTTATAAGTATTATAAAACATAAAATGGAAAGCCATGCATGTTTGTATCTTCAAGGCCGAATTGAAGTTGTTTTGTAAGTTGGAGTATTTGTGATGATATTTAACCTTAGACAATTGATATGGACAGTATGGGGCATAAAAAAAAAAAGAGAACATGCATGTAGTTCATCTTGGAGGCCGAACAAAGGAGAAAGAAAATAAAATTTGTGGCTTTGAAGTTTCGGCCATTTGGAAGCAAAAATTCAAGGTGAAATTCAGGTTGTTTTTATTAATTTTTAGTATCATTGAATTCCTTACTTAATTTTCTCTAAAACCCATGAGTTAATTTTTGTTTTGGTGAATAATTGATGTTCGGCCATGAGTTGATGAGCTAAGAAATTTGAGTTTGATGTTAGAATTTGGAAATCAAGTGTTAGATGAATGCCTTTTGTGTTACGATTTTATGTGATTTTGAGTTTAAGATTAGTTTGTGAAAATTATTTGATAGGAGGGTTAAATGGTCAAATAAATGAAATATGAGAATTTATATTTGAATAAGACATATTCGGTTTTAGTGTGCCATGGGAAGAAATTAATTATTTTGATGTATTAAGGTATGTTAATGCTCTATCAGTGAAAATCTTTGTATATTTGGAGTGGCCACCAAGTATAGAAGCTAGCTCATGGCAAATGTTTTTGTAAAGTTATGAATGTGACTTTAATGTCTATTGTATGTATATATGGGCTAAAAACCTTGAGTTCCTCTTTTGATGCTCAAATGATTAAATCAATTTATTTGTTAAATTAAGCTCAAGAGCTTAGAGGACCAAAGTTGGATAAGGGAAGGGAAGAAGTGATCGAATAGCCGCCGAAATTGTTCGACCACATCCGAGGTAAGTTTTAAGTGTTTAAACGTTGAGTAAATTCAATTATAATAGGACATGATGAGTTGATTTAATAAGATATGATGTGGCCATGATATGTTCTAAGCTCAAATGGTAAGTTCTTAAGTGTTTGAGCTTGGGAATTTAAGGGTAATTTGAAATAGTCTGCTTCAGACAGTAGCAGTAAGGTGACTTTAGAAAATCACCATAAATTTATGGACTTGAATTAGAGGCCGAATGAGACATTAAATTAAAGCTTAATGAGTCTAGTTTCTTATAAAAGAAACCGTGTAAGCAAAGGAATTTTCGATAATGAGATATTTAAAGTTGTGTGAGACGGTGTCAGAATGACTCTGAAATCCCCTGTTCTATTTTTAGAAAATCATTATAAATTGTACAAAAATGGTTATAGGATAAAATTTATATGCTTAGACTCCTTAATGAGTCTAGTTTCAAATGAAATCAAATACAACACATTTTGAATTCTGTAAAATGAGAAATTTGATTCGTAGTGAAGAGTGGTCAGATTAGTCAAACAGTGAAACAGGGGAAACTTTAAGAAAAATATGGTATTGATTGGCCAAACCTAAAATTCTGGAAATTATATGGGCGGAAGATATACGAGTCTATATTCAGGAAAAATTAACGGAAAGTGATTTGGAGTTTTGTAGATCCAGTAATAAATAATTTAGTGACTATTGCTCAGGAAAAAATAGCTTGTGCTGAATTTGAGATTGTGTTGTAAACCTTGATAAACTTGTTTTAGTTGCTCACAAGCTATTGATTAAACCAGTACTTGAATTCTAAATCGTGATATTGTAAGTTCTTGAGTAATAGAGCTTAAATTATGATTTGATTAGATCTTGTTTTAAGCAAATCAAAATCATGCTCTTTGTGTGTGGCTATTGAGCCGAAATTGCAAGAATGATAAGTGTCTTGTGTTTGAGTTTTGCTAACGAAAATGAAATACATATGTGCCATGATTTATTGTTAAATGTGCTTGGTTATTTGAATGATGTCTAGGCTAAGTCCTGAAGGCTTTGTGCTAAGTGACCATATCCGGACTATGATCCGAAGGCATTTGTGTGAGTTACTAAATCCGGGTTAAGTCCCGAAGGCATTTGTGCGAGTTACTATAACCGGGCTATGTCCCGAAGGCATTTGAACGAGTAGCTATATCCGGTTAAATTCCGAAGGTATGTGATTTGGGAATGAATGATCTTGCTGTAAAAATTTCAGTTAATACGCTTGAAACATCCCAACATTGAGGTATGTTTCGTATGTGCTTTGAATTAGTTGAGCCCTTACAAATAAGTATTCGCTCAGTTGATAAATGAGCTACCGGCCTTTGGCTAAGTTGATCTTTGTGTATGAATAAAAGGGTTGGTAATGTGAAAGTGTATATATGTGATAAGGTCTAATGGCTGATGTGATGAATGTGAAAGTGTATATATGTGACAAGGTCTAATGGCCGATGTGATGAATGTGAAAGTGTATATATATGTGATAACGTCTAATGGCCGATGTGATGAATGTGAAAGTGTATATATGTGATAAGGCCTAATGGCCGATGTGATGAATGTGAAAGTGTATATATGTGATAAGGCCTAATGGCCGATGTGATGAATGTGAAAGTGTATATATATGTGATAAGGTCTAATGGCCGATGTGATGAATGTGAAAGTGTATATATGTGATAAGGCCTAATGGCCGATGTGATGAATGTGAAAGTGTATATATATGTGATAAGGCCTAATGGCCGATGTGATGAATGTGAAAGTGTATATATGTGATAAGGCCTAATGGCCGATGTGATGAATGTGAAAGTGTATATATGGGATAAGGCCTAATGGCCGATGTGATGAATGTGAAAGTGTATATATGCGATAAGGCCTAATGGCCGATGTGATGAATGTGAAAGTGTATATATGCGATAAGGCCTAATGGCCGATGTGATGAATGTGAAAGTGTATATATGTGATAAGGCCTAATGGCCGATGTGATGAATGTGAAAGTGTGTATATATGTGATAAGGCCTAATGGCCGATGTGATGAATGTGAAAGTGTATATATGTGATAAGGTCTAATGGCCGATGTGATGAATGTGAAAGTGTATATATGTGATAAGGCCTAATGGCCGATGTGATGAATGTGAAAGTGTATATATGTGATAAGGCCTAATGGCCGATGTGATGAATGTGAAAGTGTATATATGTGATAAGGCCTAATGGCCGATGTGATGAATGTGAAAGTGTATATATGTGATAAGGCCTAATGGCCGATGTGATGAATGTGAAAGTGTATATATGTGATAAGGCCTAATGGCCGATGTGATGAATGTGAAAGTGTATATATGTGATAAGGCCTAATGGCCGATGTGATGAATGTGAAAGTGTATATATGCGATAAGGCCTAATGGCCGATGTGATGAATGTGAAAGTGTATATATGTGACAGGGCCGAGTGGCCAACGTGATGGATGTGAAAGTGTATAAATGTGATAAGTCCCGAAGGGCATTTATGTCAGTACTATATCCGGGTTAAAACCCCGCAGGCTTTATGCGAGAATATTATCACTGATTAATATCCGTAAGCTTCGTGCTCGTACCATATCTGAGCTCTAAAGACCCGATGACTACGTGTGGAGATTTTGTCCGGGTAAGACCCGATAAGTTCGTGTGGAGATTTCGTCTGAGCTAAAGGTCTCACCGATAATCCGAGTAGAGGTTAAAGCTATAAGACTTCGTAATAAGAATTGCTTATAAATATATTCAATGCGAAAGGTTAAACAGGTATGTACTCCAAGTTTATATGTGAGCTTGATTTGCACTAAATCATAAGGTAGTTATGTGATGCATACGAGAGCAATCTATGAGACTATTCCTATGACTATGTGACATCGGATCAGTGTGAGAGGTTATGTGAAATCATACGATATATCTATGTCACATGAGCTCACTTTTATGTGAAACTTTATCTGCCTATTGTATATGATGAGATGTGCATATTAGGTAAAGGGATGGTATGCCCGAAGGAAGAGTGAAATAAAAATACGAACAACTATGTTATAATTTGATCGTTATCTGTTGACACTGCTTAAAACTTACTAAGCATTGTAATGCTTACTCTGTTTACTCTGTTTCCTCAGTTTTATAGATCTCATTTGGAAGCTACAGGCTCGGGGATCATCAGCAACTAGTCACACTATCACTATCCATTGTTTGGTACTGCTACGTTTTGGATTATCTTATGGCATGTATGGAATAGACTAGTGGCGGAAGAATATTTTTGGTTAATGTATATAAGCCATGCGAAAATGGCATCATTTGAATGTTTACTTAATGAAGTTTAAATTTTATCTCTGGCTGTGCTTAGTACTTATTTAAATGAATGATCTTTATTTCAAGAAAAAGTTTAAAATTTTACTGTTCTGACATGAGTCACAAGTCCGGTAGTGCCCCTTACCTATTCCGACGACGGTTACGGGATTGGGGTGTTACAGCGTTTTATTGGACCGTATGAAGTAATTGAAAGAATTAGACCAGTAGCTTATCGGCTAACATTACCACCTGAATTACAGAAGATGCATGATGTGTTCCACGTATCTATGCTACATCGGTATCATTCAGATCCTTTATATATAATTTCACCGACAGAAATTGAACTACGGCCGGATATGACTTACGAAGAAGAATCGTTTAAGATTTTAGCTCGAGAGGTCAAGCAACTAAGAAATAAAAGTGTCGCTCTCGTGAAGGTATTGTGGCAAAAACACGGGGTAGAAGAGACTAAATGGGAACCTAAGGAAACTATAAGAAACCAATACCCACACCTGTTTTCCGGTAAGATTTTCGAGGACGAAAATCCTTAAAGGGGGGAGAGTTGCAATATCCCAAATAAGGGCCTAGTTAGAATAGTGGTTTCGTGACCACAAATTCGAGATAGAAATAATTATTTTATAATTATTTTGATGTTTATGATATGATTGCGTGACTGTGTGAAAATTTTATGATGAAATCCTATGCCTAAAGTGCTTAAATTGAAATTAGGGACTAAATCGAATAATTTGCATTTTAGGAGTTTTTAGTATGAAATTGCTTTGGAATATTAATGAGGAGGTCTTAAATAGAAATTTTACCAATTTCTAAGTCTATGGATAAAAATTGGACATTGATGGAATTTTTGGAAAGTTTAGTAGTAAGGGCATTTTGGTCATTTGTATATTAAATGAAATAAAATGGGAAAATTAACACAAAATGATCATCTTCTCTATATTGTTGCTGCCGAATTTTACCTGTCCCCATAGCTAGGGTTTCTTCAACTTTCAAGCTTCATAGTAAGTGATTTCATGCCCCGTTTTTAATGATTTTTATGTTTTTGAAATCCCGGTAGCTCAAATTAACTTATGCTAGCAATAATTCAACCTAGGGTTCATATTTGGAAAAATACCCATAGGTGAAATTTGTGTATTTTGGTGTTTTATGATACAATATGAGGTTTTAAATTATGTTAGAAAACTTGTGCTACTCGGTTTTAAGCGAAAACGAGTAAAAGGGCTTCATCGGTAAAAATACCTATTAGTCATAAGTACATGTTAGAGTGTGAATTTGATGTTGCCACAGAAGGGAAAAATGATCAGCATGTCTTAAAACATAAGAATAAGGGATGAAGTTTAACTCCCGAGCCTAGAGGCAAAGTGTAATTATGCAAAAGTTTAGGGGCAAAAATGTAATTTTTCCAAAGTTCGTATTAAATGCTGTTTTGATGAATGTACGTATTAAATAAGATTAATTTGACATTATAGATCAAGAGAAATGAGAATCAAGTCGCGATCGAGGGAAAAACAAAGTTTACAAAGAATAGGCTCGATTGCTAATAATTTTGTATCGAGGTAAATTCATGTGTAAATGTAGTAACATAATTGTCATTTTGAACAATTTAATGTTGTTTATATGATATGATGCGTATTATTATCATGAATTGTTATGTTTTGTGGTTATTGTTGAATAATATGTAATTATGTGAATTACTTGATGAGTATGAACTATCACCGAGTATCGGTTTCGATATTCCGTGGAAGACGAAAAAGATGTGGGATCGAGGAAAAAGCCCGTTTGAGCCTTAGGAATAGATTAGAATACAAGTGACATGTCACTAGGATATTTGAGTTTCGAACTCGTTGAGTTGAGTCCGAGTTCGTGAGATGTAACTAGGCATCCGAACTCGTTGAGTTGAGTCCGAGTTCACTTATGGGCAGGTTACATGGTAGCTTGGCTACATAATTTCCGTAGGCTATTGAGTTTGTCTAGTTGCAGGTATGGCACTTACATTCATGAAATCCGTGTATTCTAATTATATTCCGATGTGTTCAACGGGTGAATCTTAAGTGAATAAGAAGAATGCCTAAAATGAAGGTGACACATTGGTAAGTGTGGTGAATGAGAAAATTTGACAGGTATGTGCTTAAATCCTCGGGTTGAGAACTTGGTATGATGAAATCGTAGAAAGATATTAAATGCAAATGAAACATGAATGTCTTGGTGTTGTTTATACAAATGATGTTTTATGTGGAATTGCATGATTATTTTACTTGCTATTTGCATGTGAACTTACTAAGCATTTATGCTTACTCCCTTCTTTTCATTCATTGTAGTTGTTGACAAGGCGGCTTGAGAATCGGGATAGGTTGAAGACTCGTGCACACTATCCGAAGGCATAAATTGGTAAAGTGGCTTGTGTGTTTTGAATATGGCATGTATGGCAAAATACTCACTTTGTGTAAATGATCTTATGATATGGCTATGGTTTGGCAAGAAAAGGGTTTGTAAATGATTAGCCATTGGAATGGCCAATCTAAGTCATATTTGATGTTATGTATGTTTAAAATGCTATTTAGTCCATGAAAATATAAAGTAAAATATGCCATAAAACAGAATCTGACAGCAGCAGTGATGTAAATTTGAAAATTCACTAAAAATAGTAGAAATGGAGTTAAATGATGAGTAATTTATGAAATTGAATCTTGATGAGTCTATTTTCATATGGATGGAACAAAATAGGTATATGAGTTATATTTTGTAGGATATTTAAGTTTTGGTGGAACAGGGTTAGAGTGATCTCTGTATCCCCTATTCTGACTTTAAAAATTCACTATAAGTTTTACAAAAACAATTAGGAGTTTTATCTTACATGTATGAAATCCTTATTCAGTATAGTTTTATAAGAAACAATCGATATAGTCATTGAAACTCTGTACGGGGAGATATCTGATTCATAATACACAGGGGTCAGAGTAGTCGAACCCTGAAACAAGGGAGACTTTAACTAATAAACTTACTAATTGGATTGACCAAAAACACTACAAAAAAACTTAGTAAATAGATATATGAGTCTAGTTTCATGGAAAATTTTCAGATCTTAATTTTGAGTTTCAGAACTCGCGATATGAATTTTTAAGTGACTGTGATGCAGTTGGCCAGTTTGTTTGGAAATTTTAAAAATAAATTGTTTGAGCTGTTAAATTAATGAATTAAGTTTAGTAACACCTCAATCTCGACTCTAGCGATGGTCTCAGGCGTGAGGGCATTACATATTTCTACCCGTATTTTAAGCTGGGGTTCATGGTTAGAAATTTACCCATGCATGAGATGCTTTGTTTCGATGATTTATGGAGGAATAGAAGAACTTAAAGGATAGTAAACAACTTTTACTAAGTAGATTTTCATGGAAATCGCTTAAAGGACCATTTTGTAAAAGTCATAAAAATGGGTAGAAAAATGTGAAATGAAGGAAAATGTTGGCTGCTATAAGTATGAAAAATATTCGGCTAGGCTTGGGTAACCAAGAAAATTACATACGAACCTCGGGACTAATTTGTAAAAGTTGTAAAAGGTTAAGAGCAAAATGGTTATTTTGCCCAGGGTTGAGTTTTATGCTGAAAATGAATAATGTGAGGTATTAATAATCTATTGTTGCTTATATAGACCCTGAGAGACCAATCTCGAAGGTCGATCGAGGAAAACAAAAGTTTTGGGAGTAACCGAAATTCGAATCCAAAACGATTACCAGGTAAGTTCTTGTAACTCGAATGTAGACTATTTAAATACATTAAAAATGTATATTCATATATGAATTATAATATTGCAATTCATTGTGAGATAATGTATGAAAAATATTGTGTTAATGAAAAGTTGATAAACTGTCCTGGTTGAATAACAAGGATATCTGATGGATTTTTTCGGAAATGAATTGACAGTAAAAATGATCTAGCTTGGACGGGTGATCCTAAAGTGATCTAGTCTCCCGAAGAATATGTGTGCTAAAATAGATTTAGCCCGGACGGGTAATCCGATTACGATCTGAATTTAGCCTGGACTGGTAATTCAGATCCGAGCTCATAGGAGTATATGTCATTGTAGGGTATTTAGCCTGGACTAGTAATCCCGACATTACTCCATGAGTTTACATTACGGGGGATTTAGCCTGGACTGGTAATCCCGCCGTACGAGCGAGGTTCGCGGGAGTGTGTACTTAAAATGATCACTATTTGTCCCTATTAATAGCCCACGAGGCCTTAAACATGCTTTAGGTGCGATTCTGGACTAAACCGATAACTTATAAAACATTCACGAAACTTTGAAAATTTTACACAAAATAGAGGACACACGGCCGTGTGGGCAGACACACGGCTACTATACACACCCGTGTCACCAGCCGTGTGAAAATAGGGGGTACATACTGACTTAGGTTACACGGCCAACCACACGCCCGTGTGTCTAGTCCGCGTGCCCATTGAAGTGGCCACACACGCCCATGTGTCAGGCCGTGTGCTAGGCCATTCCAAACCTATAGGGTATACTGACTTATGCCTCACAGCCATTCACACGCCCGTGTGTGAGGCCATGTGGAGCATACTAACTTGCTTCCAATTGCAACACCAGGGGACACATGGTCGTGTACTAAGACCGTGTGTCATACACGGTTGAGTAACACGCCTGTGTGCTCTACCCGTGTGGACTAAAATAGGCTAGTTACAAGCCACCTTTCTCACCCAAAATGAAACACACTTATACAATTGCAAATGATACCATTTCCATACACAATTAAACGGCCGAATCAATCTCAAATCATCACATTATAAACCATTTCAATATCAATCTGTTCAAAGCTTATATCACAATCATTTACTTAACTAAATCACATACCAAACAAAGCCAAAATTCACATATATATCATATACTAAATCAACATACTTTATAAACCAATTTGGCATTCAAATACCAAACCAAAGCAAAGCACGTCTGAAGCTATTACACAGCACATACCAAATGGCCATTTAAATATCTTAAACCATCATTAAGCTTACCAAAGTAACTCATATCACATCGGAATATATATATACTGTAAACCACATAACTTAATCATGTCATTTCAAATAGCCAAAAACACTTCCACAACTAAACCAAAGTAACCATAACCTATACTTATCAAACCTTACATCATTATCAGGCCACATCTCATGGCTAAATACATATCAAGCACATCTGCATCAATCACCAAAATTACTTATACTCAACAAACAACCACAAAAGCTACACATGCCCTGTAACTAATATCACAAAGCTTATAAGTACCAAACCATAGCTGGATAGTGTGATATGATCTCCGATGACTTCCAACCTGAGCAAACCTTCAAATCACTATAAACATAGAAAATATAACAAAGTAAGCTATAAAGCTTAGTAAGCTCGTATGATAATAACTCATCTCATCAAATAAACACATTTTAAGCCATTACAAATACTATACTATAACTTGTATAATTCCACCTTTATGTCATGTATCCATTCACATAGCTAACCAAGAATTTCGCAGGTTTATTCAATTCAATGCTTATATGATTTGAATACTTTTTATCAATTCAAACACATTTACATAAGCATAAGCAAATAGAAATAAACTATATTCAATTCAATAGCCATCACATTTATATATATATTCAATTAAACCATATGAATTCTCATAATTTTCCACTTACTCATCATATGAAATTCACTTTTAACACTTGTCGATTTCTATCACAAGTACCTTGACTGAGTCGTACCATCACTTGTAACCACGTTTCATCAACATTTCCCGTTGAACCATTTAGAATACTAAAGGATACTCGGGAATCTCGTACACACAGTTCCGTACCAATGCCATATCCCAGATATGGTCTAACATGAAATCTCATATCGATGCCAAGAGCCCAGCTATGGTCTTACACGAAGTCTCGTATCGATGCCATATCCCATATATGGTTTTACACGTAATACCAATAACCCTAATGTCATGACATTTGTATCCTATCTATTCCAAAGGTTCAGGCGGGACTTTCGCTGAATTGAATCTCTGTCGGTCATTTTTGTAGTATTGTACTCACATTTCATTTAAATAATATAGCATTTACCACAATTATATCAATTAAGCATTTATACATATATAATTTAATGCTTATTAAACATACGAACTTACCTCGCTCGTTGTAATGACGAATTAGGTCGACTAATCTGATAATTTATTTTCCTTCGTTCTAGATCTGAATCTCGTTTATCACAATCTATATAATTTCAACGTTTACTTATTTAATCATCATTTCATTCAATTTAGCACAATTTACACATTTTGGCAAAATTACATTTTCCCCTATTATTTTACATTTTTTGCAATTTAGTCCTTATCACATAAAATCACAATTCATTCAATTTAATACAAATTCATGCTGACCGAATATTACCCATTCTCATATCAGCCCATATTTCTAATTTATTTTAAAATTCAACCACTAAATTTTCATATTTCACAATTTAATCCAAATTTACTTTACATCTAACAACAATAATTTATTTTCCATCATCAACTAACAAAATACTCATACATTCAACAATGGCAACATTAAAATACTTTAACAGTTTTGAAATTAGAGATACAAGCTAGCTAAATTAAGCTGCAACGATCTCAAAAACGTAAAAATTATTAAACACCGAGTCAAAATCACTTACTAATTACTCATGCAATTTTCGAAACCTAAAATAGCATCCATGGCTTCTTCTTTCCTCTTACTTTTGGCTATAGGATGAAGATGACCCAAAATTATAATTTTTGTTTTATTTATTATGACATTATTAATTAATTACAAATCTAACCTGAATTATAAACCATTTAAAACATAAATTTCATGTCCAAATATGTCCACTCATGTGTCAAATGGTCAAATTACAACATAAGGACCTCTAAATTAAGATTCCATAGCTATTGAATACCTTTAGCTAATGGAACTCCACTTTTACAATTTATGCGATTTAGTCCTTTTTGTCAAATTGACAATTTAAACGATAAAATTTCTTCATGAAATTTTCACACATACATGCTATCATGCTGTAAACATTAAAATAATAATAAAATAAATATTTTGACTTCAGATTTGTGGTCCCGAAATCACTGTTACGATTTGACCCAAAAACGGGTTGTTACACTAACAAACCTTTCAAATACTCAATTGTGAGATTGTACACTACCTTTACAAGTTTCTTTGATTTGAAACTTATATAGTTCATGTACGTACTTGTATCATTTAACATCAATCACATATTCATTCACCTCTTTCTTTTACCCATTGAACCATTCGGAAAGAAGTCGGATACTCAAGGGTCTCACACAGTAAGTACCTATACCATGGCCTAAAGCTAAATCAAGGTAACTTATCTCTGAAATACTGATATCATGGCCCAAAGCCAAATCGGTATAACTTGTACCCGAAGTGCTATGTCATGGCCTGAAGCCAACTCAATGTATCCCCTAATGACATGCCACTAGCATCCTAAACTATTCCTAAGGTTCAACCAGGATTTCGAATGTCGAATCGTTTTCGAATCACTATCGTTCATATCCATTGTCTCGTATTCACAATTTATACAATATCAAAGCATATGAATTACATATGTATTGAAATTTATCACATACGAACTTACCTCATGTTTGAAAATGACAAAAGTAGCCAATTAGTCGAGTACTTTATCCTTTCCCCGATCCAAGTCCGTATTTCTCCTTTATTGATCTAAATATATTCAAAATTAACTCATTCAATAATCTATTTATTCAATTTAGTCAAATTACACATTTGCCCGTAAACTTTCACCTTTTTCACAATTTAGTCCTTATTTCATAAAAATCGAAAATAAATGAAATTCAAAATAAACCCATGCTAGTCGAATTACTATTGTGCCCCTACCAACCCATATTTTTCATTTATTTCACATTTTAACCACTAACTTTACATATTTTTCAATTTAATCTCTATTTTGCATTTTTACTAAAAATCAATTAACAAAACTTGTATATCTATCAACAAGAATTTATAATCTATCAAGAAACTTCAAAATACACATGTATTCATCAATGGCATCATTTAAAATCTTTAACATTTTTGCAAAATAGTCCCTGGGCTAGCTAGTACTAGATGCAAATGTCACAAAAAACATAAAAATCATTAAAAACGAGAAAAAATACATACCTAAATGAGCATATAAAGTAATGGCCAAATGAAACCTAAAACTTTGGCTTTTCTTCTCACAAAATTCGGCTAAAGAAGATGATGATAATATAAAAATGGTTTTGTTTTATTTATTTTACATTATTTAACAAAATTACATTTTTAACCTTAACTAATACCCATCAAAACACTTTAATACATGTCCATATATTCCACTCATGCTATTAATGATATAATTACAACATAAGGACCTTTACTTTAAGGTTCTAAATCTATTAATACTTTTAGCTAATAGAACTCCATTTTTTAACTTTAAGCGATTTAGTCCTTTTTATCAAATTAACTAATCAAATGATAAAATTTCTTAATGGAATTTTCACACAATAATTTTATCACACTGTAAAAATTAAAATAATAATAAAATAAATATTTTGACCTCAGATTTGTGGTCCCGAAACTACTATTCCAATTTAACTAAAAATAGGCTATTATAAAGGATAGCATGGTCGAATGAAGGAGATGAAAAATGGGTTCTATTCTTGGTAAATTCAGCTAAGGAAGATGATAAACATGAAATATGATTTTTTTAAATTTATTTTAACCTTTAATTATTAAAATTCCAAAATTAACCTTTTAATTAAACAACAAAAATCACTTAAAAGATGTCCATAAATGTCCATTTAAGAAACCAATGGTCTAATTACCACATAAGGACCTTTACTTTAAGGTTCTATAGCTATTTGACACCTTTAACTAATAGAACAAAAGTTTTACACTTTACGCGATTTAGTCCTTTTTATCAAATTAAACACTCAAACAATAAAATTTCTTAGCGAAATTATCAAACAATCATATTATCATGCTGTAAATATTAAAATAATAATAAAATAATTATTTCAACCTCAAATTTGTGGTCCCAAAACCATTATTCTGATTTGACTAAAAAATGGGCTATTATAATAGCACATTACCAATACTTATTTATTTGGCACTAACATTAGATCAAAAAGCTCAATTATTGAAAGTTTTGAAGAAATCTAAGAAAGCACTGGGATGGACAATTGTGTATATCAAAGGAATTAGTCCAGCAACTACATGCATAAAATATTATTGGAGGACTGCCATGGCAAATCTATCGAGCAACAGAGAATACTAAATCCCATTGTGAAGGAAGTTTTCAGAAAGAAGATTATCAAATGGCTAGATGCTGGAATCATATACCCAATTTCGGATAGTTCTTGGGTGAGCCCTGTTCAATGTGTAGCTAAAAAAGGGGATGTCACCGTGGTAAACAACGATAACAATGAACTCATTCCTACTTGTACTGTCAAGAGATGGAGGGCTTGTATGGACTATTGGAAGCTCAAAAAAGCAACAAGGAAGGACCATTTTTCTCTGCCATTTATCAATCAAATACTAGATCAATTAGTGGGGAAGGCTTTCTATTATTTTCTAGATGGTTATTCGAGGTATAACCAGATTGCCATAGCTCCTATTGATCAAGAGAAGACTACATTCACATGTCCTTGTGGAACATTTGTGTTCCGACGAATGTCATTTGGATTATGAATGCCCTTGCAAGATTTCAACATTGCATGATGGCAATCTTTTTCAGACATGGTTAAAAAACTTAAAGAAGTTTGTATAGACGACTTCTCTGTGTTTGGGCATACTTTTGACGATTGTTTAAAAAATCTAGAGTTAGTGATTTGTCGGTGTGAAGAAACCAACCTTGTTCTCAATTAGGAAAAATGCCACTTCATGGTCTGTGAACGCATTGTTCTAGGACATAAAATTCCATAGCTAGGAATTGTCATCGACAAAGCAAAAATCGAAGTTATTAAGAAATTGCCACCACCCTTCTCAGTTAAAGGTATTCGCAGTTTTCTTGGCCATAGAAGTGTTAAATTAAGCTTTATTTGATAAAAGATTTTGATATAACAAATTAAAAGTGTTTTTGAATATAAGATGAATTTTACAAAATAATTTTAATTTTGAATTCTAAGAAATAAAATTTTAGAAAAATTTTGAAACAATTTTAAAATCAAGTGAAATTATTTTTAACCAAGTCAAAATGATCCTAATTAAGTTAAAATCATTTTAACACATCAAAATGATTTTCTAACAAGTCATAATTGCTATAGGCAAAAAACTATCGACACCATTTGGCCCAGTATCGATAATTTTTTAAATAATTGATACCCTTAGTAAAATCAAGACCAAAAAGGCATTCTATCAAACACCTATAAATTATCGATACCATGATTTCGGTATTGATCTTTTTCAAAAATAATCGATACCTTACTTAAAAATGATACCAAAACTATATTCTATTTCTCAAAAACCCTACAAGATGTTGATCCAGTAACGGTACCTCATTTAGGAATTATCGATAAAATATTTTTGAAGTATCGATTTTTTTTCATTCCAACGATCACTGAATCAGCATTTATGATAAAAATATCGATACCATTTTTAAAGGTATCAGTACTCGAAGTTGCAGGTAAAATTAATGCTCTGGTTTTACATCCCCAATGACCATATTTACCTCTCCAACATCCTCAATTTCTAGAAATCAATTATGGGGTATATATACCATCTTTTCATATTCTTCTTGCATACACTTGTGAGCCTTATCACTTTATTTTTGCTCAAGTGCATTTCATTGTATTTGTGCTTCAATTTGCAAACAAATTTATCTTGTAAGGATTGTTTCTTTGTTAGATCATTTGTATGTCTTTGAGAGATTTTGAAACTTAAGATTTGGGGTAGAAATATTAAGGAATTGTAATGTTAAACATTGTCCTCAAAGGTTGATCAAATTAGTGAATTTGAGAAAAATCCTTAGTGCTTGAAAGCTAAGGTAGTAGAGTAGGCAATTGGAGCCGAACCACTATAAATTCTTTGTTTCTTTATTTCTTTCTTGCCTTTGCTTTCACCAAATTTTTAAATGGCCAATTCACCCCCTCTTGGCATTTCTTGATTTTTTTTATTAAACTTTCAATTGATATCAGAGCTAGATCTCTAAAGACGATTTTACCACCAAAAGAGAAGATCCTTAAGGTTTTCTTATTAGAAGCTCAAGTAAAAAATTCTTCTACATGACATTAGAGCAAAATTTCACTATATTGGGAGAAGGGTATTCCACCATGAGCCCTCCTCTATTAAATGACACCAACTACACATATTGGAGAACAAGAATGAAGCAATTCATTCAAGCCAACGACTATGAGGTGTGAATGATAGTTACTAATGGGCCATCTATCCAAATAAAGAGGGTCGAAGGTGTTGTTGTCTCAAAAGAAAGAGAATGAATGGGATGAAAATGACATCAAGAATGTGAAATTAAATGCAAAGGCTATGAACATTCTATTTTATGATCTTGGTCCCAATGAGAACAATAGAGTCTCCTTGTGTGACAATGCAAAAGAAATATGGGACAAGCTTAAAGTCACTTATAAAGGGACAAGTAGAGTCAGGAGTCCAAGATAAGTCTTCTCACCTTTGATTATAAATTATTTGAAGCAAATTCAGATAAAGGAATTAAGGAAATGTTTGATTGCTTTACTCATATCATCAATGGTCTCAAAGCTCTCAGGAAGACATATCCTAACAAGGAGATTGTGAAGAAGATGTTGAGTAGTCTCCCAACATATTGGGAACCTAAAGTGATGGCAATAGAAGAGTCAAAGGACCTCAACTCACTTTCCCTTGATGAGCTCATTGGTTCTTTGTTAACCTATGAGAGAAGATCAACTGCATGCAAAGGAATTCAAAGAAGTTCAAAGAAGGCAGGAATTGTTTTGAAATCAACAAATTTTGAGAAGAATGAAGACTCTAGCAATGATGATGATGATGAAATGGCAATTTTTGCAAAAAGATTCAAGAGGTTCATGAGGTCAAACAAAGGAAGACAATTCCAAAACAAGGAAGGATTGAAGAATGAGTATACTAAAATGAAGGACCCTATCATATGCTATGACTGCAAGAAGTCAAGACACATCAAATTTGAGTGCCCTCAATGGAAAAAAAAGAGGGTCAAGTAAACAAAAACTTAAGCCTTATATTACTCCCTAGAGTGATGAGGATTCATTGGACAATGTAGATCAAGAAGTAGCAAATCTTTGCCATATGACCATCGATGATAATATGGTAACTTATAACTCGTATACTTTAAATGATTATTCTTTTGATGAGTTGCAAGATGCCAATGGTGTATTAGGTTTAGAATTTGAAGTCATGATGTCAAAACATAAGAAAAATGTTTCAAAACTGAAAATTGAAAATGACTTTCTTTCTAAAACAAATCATAAACTTGAGGAGCAAGTAACTAAAATGTAAGAAATCATTAATGACTTTGAAAACAAAAATTTAGACTTGCATAATTTACTTTTGAAAGCTCATGACTATCATCAAAAGCAACTTGAGTTACTTAAGAGTGAAAAAGCTCACTCTAACAAAGTTTTAGAAAAAGGAGAAAATTCAAAACAAAAGTTTGTTAAAAATAACTTTAATTTCTATAAACATAGAGGTCTACAAAATTTTTATAAGAGAAAAATAATTAAAAGTGTATGGGTCCCTAAAAGACTTATAACTTCTCAAGAAAGGAGCTTGATTTCAAAATGGAGACCAAAAGGGTCTAAAATTATAGGAACTAATGCTTATGGACCTAAAAGAATTTGGGTACCAAAAATCAAATCTTAATTCTATGTTTGTAGGAAAAGGAGCATTGCCTTAAGTTGGGTTACTCAAAGAAAAACTTATGGTACCTCGACAGTGGATACTTAAGACATGCGGTCAGTGACAAGAGTCACTTTATCAAATTGAAGCCAAAATGTGGAAGAGAAGTTACATTTGGTGACAACTGTACAAAACATAATGAAGGAATAGGCTCCATTGGTAAAAACTCTTCTATCATTATTGAAAATGTCTTGTATGTTAATGGTTTTAGGCATAATCTTTTAAGTATTAGTCAATTGTGTGATAGAGGTTTCAATGTCATATTTGAGTCTAAAGGTATTAAAATTATTGACATTGCATCTAATAAGATTATGCTTGTAGGACATAGGATAGAAAATATATATATGGTGCATTTAGATGATATGCATAACTCTAGCTTATGTCTTATTGCTAAAAATAAAAATAGCTCTTTGTTATGGCATAGAAAACTAGGACATGCTAGCATAAGCATATTGCATAAATTAGTTAAAAATGACTTAGTAAGAGGATTGCCCAAATTTGACTTTGATATGAGTAATGTTTGTGATGCTAGTATTAAAGGTAAAAATAAAAGAGTTTCTTTTAAACCTATTAATGATGTATCAACTAATAGAGTTCTTTAACTAATTCATATAGACTTGTTTGGTCCAATTAGGACATCTAGCTTGGGTGGTAAACAATATGCTTTTGTGCTTGTTGATGAAAATTCTAGATTTACTTCGGTTCTTTTCTTAAGAACTAAAGATGAAACTTTAGAAAAATTCATCACATTTTCAAAAATGAACAAAAATGAAAAAGGTTACTATATCACTAGTATTAGAAGTCATCATGGAACTGAATTTCAAAATCTTGGTTTTGAAATTTTTTTGCAACTCAAATGGAATTAGCAATAATTTTTCTGCACTTAGAACCCTCAACAAAATATAGTTGTTAAAAGAAAAAGTAGAACTTTAGAAGAAATGGCTAGAACCATGCTTTGTGAAAATAATTTACCAAAATATTTTTGGGCAGAAGCAACAAACACAGCTTCTATATAATTAATAGAGTAATGATTAAGCCTATTTCAAAGAAAACTCCTTGTGAACTTTTCAAAAACAAAAAGACTAACATTAGCTATTTTCATCCTTTTAGATGCAAGTGTTTTGTCTTAAACAATAGGAAAGATAATCTTGGAAAATTTGATGCAAAAAGTGATGAAGGAATTTTTCTCGGTCATTCTTTAAATTCTTAAGCTTATCAAGTCTTTAACAAAAGAAATTAAGTAGTAGAAGAGTCTATACATGTTATCTTTGATGACTCTAATCCTCCTTCTAGAAAGGATTTCTGTGTTGATGATGATGATGCAGAATTTTTTAATAAAAAGGATCAATCATCAAATGAAAAAATTAAAGAACAAATACAATATACTCTAGAATAACTTGCATTTGAGGAAAGAGAAATCACTCATCCAAGAGAGTTCAATTATGTGAAGGATGGTATGATTTGGGGAGATCATTCCAAAGGGGTAATCACTAGATCTTCTCTTACAAATACTTGTAAGTATGTTGCATTTATTTCATGCATTGAGCCTAAAAATATCAAAGAAGCATAAAATGATGAATATTGGATATTGGCTATGCAAGAAGAGTTAAATCAATTTAAGAGAAGTGAAGTTTGGACTCTAGTTGGTGGGCCTAGTGATAAATCTACTATAGGTACTAAATGGGTTTGTAGGAATGAACTAGATAAGAATGGTAACATAGTGAGGAACAAGGCTAGACTTGTTCCTTAATATTACACTCAGGAGGGAGGAATAGATTATGATGAAGCATATGCTTCCGTAGGTAGGATGGAAGCCATTAGAATTGTAAAACCCCTAATCCGTAACCGTCGCTGGAATAGCTTAAGAGGCATTACCGAACTTATAACTCAGTTCAAAACAATCATATATTTAATACCATCTCATTTCAATAATATAAGTCATTCATATTTAATATGAATTTAAAACGAGCATTCAAAATCTAAATCATGCATTTGAGACCAAATTGATAACATATGAAAGTTTCAAAACTTAGGAAAATTTTCAACTTTTCAAGGGTCACACACCTATGTAGACAGGCCGTGTGCCTCACATGGCACTAGACATGCCCGTGTTTCTAAGCTATGGTGAAACAGAGCATACATATTGACTTTTCCACATGGCCTCAAGACATGCCCGTGTGCCAGGCTGTGTGAAAATTAGGGAGGCTACTGACTTGGCCACACGGCTGACCACACACCCGTGTGCCAGCCCGTGTGACACACATGAGCAATAGACACACCCGTGTGTTTAGGCCATATCAAAGTTGAATGGTATACTAACTTTAATTCGTAGGGTACCCTAGGGGACACACGGTTGTGTGTCTAGGCCGTGTCAAAATAGGACATACCTACTGACTTGCTCACACAGCCACAAGACATGCCCATATGCCTTGGCCGTGGTTGAGCCTGTCTTACAATTATAGGTACCCCAGGGGACACACGGCCGTGCAAGATAGCCATGTGTCACACAAAAATGAGACACACTCCTATGTTTCTGCCCGTGTGGACAAAAATAGGCCATTTGAATAGCCAATTTGCCACCCGAATTTGGGTCAACCTACAAACACCAAACCAAGTATAATTACACAATAATTTCAGCCAATATCTATACCAAACCATACATAATTCATGCTATAACATTATCAACCATTTACATGCTTATAAACTCAACTCAATTATGCCAAAACATAAGCTCAAATCTCATACAAAAATTTCCAAACTTACCATTTCTTATAGCATTCATGAACACATCAAATAGATCATTTTGCATCACATTCCAAATACCAAAATCAAAACATAAACACAATCATATCAAGCCATATCACATATCTAAATATAAACATTACAAATTCTATCCAAAGTACTTCTAGCCTATACATGCGATACTTTACTATATACATTTTCAAATGGTGCCAAAATGAGATTCGATAGTGTGATAATGATCCTCGACGATCCCCGAGTCCACGGTAGCTTCAATATCTATAAAACAATACAAACACACACAAAGTAAGCTTTCAAAAGCTTAGTAAGCCATATACAAATAAACTTATCATTTAAAACATATAAACATCATCAAATTACTTATACTTTGGAGCCAATTACCAACCCAAACTTTCTATTCATATAATTGGAACATAGGTCATCATTTGCACATATACTTACCTTTCATTTTCAAATATAGTACATAATTCAAACATACCTGAATCGGATACATATTCACTTACTCATTCATTTTCTAGGAATGCCCGTTGAATCGTTCGGAAACGTAAGGATACTCGGATAGCTCAGAGAACATATACAATGCCAACATCCCAGATGTGGTCTTACATGTAATCAAATATCCATGCCACTATCCTAGACAGGGTCTTACACAAAATCAGATACGATGTCGATGTCCCAGACATGGTCTTACATGTAAAACAGAAGTTGATGCCAACGTCCCAGATGTGGTCTTACACGAAATCACATATCAGATCCTGTGTCATGACAAATGTATCCTAACTATTCTTGAGGTTCGGGGCTTTTCGGATGTCGAAACTTTGTCGATACTTTCTCAGATAACATATTTAGCTCGAATATTCATTCATCACAATTCAATATCATAGGAATAATAATTCAATTCAAACTCGTCTATTTGTATATCGATTTACCTCATACGGATTCAGATAAACTAAATCGGTTACTCGACGACTTTCGACTTTCCCCAATCTAATTCCGAATTCTTTAGTTCCCGATCTAAATCAATTCAAATTTAACTTATTCAATCACACATTCATTCAAAACAATCCATATACACAATTAGGGCATTTTGCAAACTAGCCCTCACATATTTACATTTTGACACTTTAGTCCCTAATTCGTAAAATCACAAAATCCACATAATTTGCTTGTACACAAGCTTAGCTGAATTTTCATGACTCTCATACAAATCCATACATTTCATTTATTTCACATTTTAGTCCCTCAAAATCATATTTTCACAATTTAGCCTAAATTGCTCAAATTCATCAAAAATCCAAAGACAAAACATGTAAACCCAACATCAAACTTTCATATTTCAACATATAACATCACAAAGATCATGAATTTATCCATGGAAAATTTCAAAATCATTAATAAAATCAGAAATTAAGGCATCGGTTTTATAGTATACGAAGCAACGATTACAAAAACATAGGAATTATCAAAAACTGAGTAAAAACCATACCTTAATCCAAGCTCAAAGTGCCAAAACCTTACTAGCTCTTTTTCTTTTCTTTTTCTTGTATTGCCATTTGATGAACAAATAAATAATGAATATGATGGCTTTTGGTTTTAATTTAATTAACATATTAACCAATTACCAATTTTACCTTTTGATATAAAACCATTTAATCATTAAACATATGACCATTATGTCCATCCATTAGACTAATGGTCTATTTACATCTTAAGGACTTCTCCTTTAATAAGACAAATCAATTAAGCACTTTAACAAACAAAAGACAACTTTTACATTTTACGCGATTAGGTCCTTTTATCAAATTGAGCACACAAACAACCAAATTTTCATACGACACTTTCACAAATGCTCATTCACATATCATAAACACAAAAAATAATATTTAAATATTTTTTTGACTCAGATATGTGGTCTAGAAACCATTGTTTTGATAAGGTCTGAACCGGACTATTACACGTGTGACCTATACTTGTTTGAAAAATGTTTAAATTTAGAAAAATTTTGTATGTATTCGGTTTAGTCCCGACCTCTTTCTGAAACATGTTTGAGGTCTCGATGACCTATATAAGAGACTCTATATTGATGATTGATCTTTAATGCTTCAATGCTTATGAAATGAATGTTAATGTTTCGATTTTGTCTGGTAATGCCTCTAACCCTAGTTCAGCAATGGATACGGTTTAGGGGTGTTACATTTTATTGGTATCAGAGATATGGTTTAATCGATCCTAGGACTACTATAGCGTATGTGAGTCTAGCTAATTCCATATTTATGAACAACGATAGTGTAATGAATCCTGACATTGAAATATGCTTTTATATAGCAAATGGATCCTAAAAGACCCATAGCAGACGATGTTTAAAAGCAATGAGCCTGCTCCTGCGTAAGGGACGACGTCATCTGATTCTAGACTGGCTACGAATAGCCGTGAAGGTGAGGCTAGACAAGCCTTCTATCAGATGATTAATGATTGGTTTAGGCAATATATTAGAACCAATCCGGCTATTCAACAACCTCCACCCCCGATTAATTTACCACAAGCTCTTGTTATGGCATCAGTGAATCTGGTTCAGATAACTAAGCCTTCAGTAGATAAGATTAAAAAGTATGGGGCTAAAGATTTCCGAGCTACAATGAATGATGATGCTGAAAAGGTTAAGTTCTGGTTAGAAAACATGATCAGAGTGTTTGATGAATTATCTTTGAATCCTGAGGAATGTATAAAATGTGTCGTTTCACTTTTGAGAGATACAGCGCATCGCTGGTGGAAAACTTTGATATCGGTAGTTCCGAGTGAGCAAGTCACCTGGGATTTATTTCAAGTCAAATTTTGAAAGAAATACATTAGCCAGAGATTCATTGATTAGAAAAGTAAAGAGTTTCTGGAACTTAAACAAGGTCGTATGTTTGTCACAGAAAACGAGCGAGAATTTGTAAGATTGAGTCAGTATGCTCGTGAATGTGTATCTTTTGAGGCAATAATGTGCAAAAGATCCGAGGATGGCTTAAACGGAGATATTCGTTTGCTAGTTGGGATTCTTGAGATTAAAGAATCTGTTTTGCTTATTGAACGAGCATGTAAAGCTGAAGATATTAGGAAATAAAAAAGAAAAGCTGATTATGAAGCTAAAGAAGTGCAAAAGAGATCATCAGGCAAGTGATTTCAATCTGCATCAAAGAAGTTTAGAGATGATAATAGTCGTTCAAAGGTTAATGTAGGATATTCAAATAGAGATCGTGCTAGATCGCATTCGAACTTTAAAACTCCAGCTACATCTATTGCCAGTGTTGAAAATGCTAAATCTGATCGCCCTGAGTGTAAGCATTGTGGTAAAAGACATCCCGATAATTGTAGACTGTATGATCAAGCTTGTTTTAGATGTGGATCATTAGACCATTTTATCCGTGATTGGCCTGAATCTGTCGAGCAAGAAAGTGTGCAAAATTTGAGACCGAGTGGCAATGCTTCTTGTAGTAGACCTCCCAGAAATATGGGAAATGTAAGTGGCAGTCAGAGAGGGACAAAAGATACAGCTATTAGATCTGAGGCTCATGCACCTTCCAGAGCCTATGCTATCCGAGCTCATAAGGAAGCTTCATCGCCAGATGTGATTACGAGTATATTTACTCATTATGATGTTTCTATGATTGCTTTGAAAGGTTTTGGATCAACACATTGCTTTGATAGATCCTGGACCAACACATTTGTGTATATGTATGAACTTAGTGAACAGTAAAACTTTGCCTGTAGAGTATACTGAATTTGTAATTAGAGTTTCGAACCCCCTAGGCAAATGTGTTTTAGTTGTTAAAGTCCGCAAGAATTGCCCATTAATGTTTCAAGGCATTTGTTTTCTGGCTGATCTGATGTTGTTACCTTTCAATGATATGATATAATTCTGGGTATGGATTGGTTAACTTTGCATGATGCTGTTATGAACTGTAAATGGAAAACTATTGATTTGAGATGCAAAAATGATGAAATAGTCAGAATTGAATCTAGTGATTTGAATGGATTGCCTGCTGTGATATCTTCGATGAAAGCTTTGAATATTTGTGGAAAGGGTTGTGAAGCCTATTTTTCTTATGTGATTGATTCGAGAGTGTTAGAAAAGAAAGTTGAATCTATGCCTGTTGTCTGTGAGTTCCTTGATGTGTTTCCTAAAAAACTTCTGGGATTACCTCTAGTTAGAGAAGTAGAGTTTGGCATTGAATTGGTACCTGGTACTACTCCGATTTCGATAGCTCCATATAGAATGGCTTTGACCGAACTAAAAGAATTAAAGCCTTAGTTGCAAGAATTGATTGATAGAGGATTTGTTAGACCGAGTTTTTGACCTTGGGGTGCTCCGGTTCTATTCGTGAAAAAGAAAGACGATACAATAAGAATGTGTATAGATTATCTTCAGTTGAATAAAGTGACTATCAAGAATAAGTATCCTCTGCCTCGAATTGATGATTTATTTGACCAGTTGAAAGGAGCTGCTGTATTTTCAAAAATAGATTTGAGATTGGGCTATTATCATTTGCGAGTAAAAGACTCAGACATTCTGAAAACTGCTTTCAGAACGAGGTATGGCCACAATGAATTCTTAGTTATGCCTTTCGGATTAACTAACGCACCTGCTATCTTTATGGATTTGATGAATATAATTTTCAGATCGTATCTAAATCAATTTGTTGTTGTATTCGTTAATGATATATTGATTTATTCACGTGACGAATCTGAACATGCCAAGCATCTGAAATTAGTGCTACAAATTCTACGAGATAAAAAATTATATGTAAAGTTTAGTAAATGTGAATTCTGGTTGAAAAAAGTTAGTTTTCTGGGTCATATTGTATCAGCATCTGGTATACGAGTTGATCCGAGCAAGATTTCGGCTATTCTGGATTGGAAACCTTCGAGGAATGTCTCTGAAGTCCGTAGTTTTTTGGGACTCGCTGGTTATTATAGAAGGTTCGTAAAAGGCTTTTCTATAATTGCAACTCCGTTAACAAAGCTGCTTCAAAAAGAAGTGAAGTTTAAATGGTCTGAAAAGTGTCAGAGTAGCTTTGATAAGTTGAAAACTTTGTTGATTGAAGCTCCAGTATTGGTACAACCTGATTCGGGTAAAGAATTTGTGATTTATAGTGATGCTTCGTTGGTTGGTTTGGGATGTGTTTTGATGCAAGAAGGCAAAGTCATTGCTTATGCTTCGAGACAGTTGAAGCCGCATGAAAAAAACTATCCGACACACGATCTTGAGTTAGCCGCAATTGTGTTTGCACTAAAGATTTGTCGTTGTAACATCCCAAAATAGGGCCTAAATGGAACAGTGGTTGCAGAACCACGAATCTGAGATAGAAAAGTTTATTAAAGAGTATGATTGAAGTAGAGGTCCTTTAATGGTAATTAGACCATTAGGTTTTCAAGGACAAAAATAGATATACATAGATAAAAATAACTAAAGTTTTAATGAAGGGTATTATAGTCATTTGGTAAGTAAAAGATTAAAAAAGGGAAAAAGATGCCAAAATGTGCCCATATTCTTCATTAGTCTAAAATTTCAAGGGTTTTTCATACCTAGGGTTTTGTCAAGCTTCTAAGCTTCATAGTAAGTGATTCCAAGCTTCGTTTTTAATGTTCTTTACGTTTTTGAAGTCCCAATAACTTGATTTAGCTTATTTTAGCAATAATTTAACCTAGGGTTCATATTTGGAAAAATACCCATAGGTGAAATGTGTTTATTTTTATGTTTTAAAGTAGAATATGAACCTTGAAGTTATGTTAAACGACTTGAGCTAAACGATTTTGAGCGAAAATGAGTAAAATTACATAATTGGTAAAAATACCTCATGGTCATAAGTACATGTTAGAGTGGAAATTTGATGTTACCGTAGGTAAATAAAATCATCAGCATGTCATAAAACATAATAATTAGGGATAAAGTTTCATTTCCGAGCCTTGGGGTAAAAGTGTAAATATGCAAAAGTTGAGGGGAAAAATCATAATTTTGCCAAAGTTAGAGTTAAGGACTGTTTTGATGTGAATATTAAATAAGTTAAATTTGCTATTATAGATCAAGAAGAATGAAATTCAGGGTTAGACCGAGGAAAGAAAAAAGTTGAGGACTAAATCAAAATATTTGATCTATTTTGTATCGAGGTAAGTTTGCGGTAAATAAATGCAATGTTTTATTATTTATAATTAATGATGTTATTTTTCAGCATCTGTATATTTATTTTTTAAATTTATCCATTGATGTTTCAAGCAAGAATTGATAGAGAAATGATACTTAAAAGTCCCAATTGAACCTTAGGAATGTGTAGGGTGCAAATGTCATGACATTAGGGTTTAAGGATACCAAGTAAGACCATGCCAAGGCATGGCATTGGTAAGTTTTAGAAGGCAAGGAAATCATGTAAGACCATGTCAAGACATGGCATTGATAAACTACGCTAAGGCAAAGATCCCATGTAAGACCATGCCAAGGCATGGCAATGGTGAGTTCATAAGGTAAAGATACCACGTAAGACCATGTCAAGACATCCCGTGTATCCTTAGTATTCCAAGTGGTTCAACAGAAAATTTAAATAGTGTACCAATGGGAAGGTAAGATAAGTCCATGTTCGAAAGGTTTAGGTTATCTTGATAATTCATTTAGAATGTTGTTATTTATTTACATGCAAACTTACTAAGCTTTATGCTTACTCCCTTTCTTTTCTCTCTTTTTTATAGTATTTCAAAGCCAACTCAGAAAATCGTAAGGACGTCGAAGATCGCCTCACACTATCAACGAGCTATCTCGGTATTTTGAAATACTTTAAGTTATGGCATGTATAGGGACTTGGCTATTTTGTGTGTATGTCCTTATGATATGATTAAAGAATAACATGTGAATACTTGGTAATGACTAGCTTATGATATAGCTAAATAAGAACATGTTTTGGTATTATGTATGCCTAAATGAGGTTTGATGCAAAGAAACTATAAAAGAGTAAGAGTTAGCCATGGAACAGTTAGGAAACAGCAACAGTGACGTGGGTTTGAAAAATCACTAAAAATTGTAGAAATGGAACTAAATGGTGAATGAGATATATAATTAAATCTTATTGACTCTAGTTTCAGATAAAGGAAATGGTGTAAGAAATAGAATCTCATATGAGGAGATATTTGAATTTTTGTGAAACAAGGCAGAGTGATCTCGGACTCCCCTGTCTTAATTTTTGAAACTTATTAAAAATTTTAAAAAAATAATTATAAGTCATAGTTTATATTTCTAGATTCTTTAGTGAGTCTATTTTTATTAGAAACAAACAGAAGCATTATCTGAATTCTGTATAATGAGATAATCGATTTTTACTGAAGAGAGGTCAAGTCTGCTAAATTGCAAAATAGGGAAACATTTAATGAATAAACTGTACTAATTGGACAAACCAAAACTTCTGAAAAAATTATGATAAGAAGATATATGAGTCTATTTTCATTAAATTTTATGGATTTAAATTTTGAGTTTTGTAACTCAAGTTATAATTAATTTAGTGACTATTCTGCAGATGGACAGTTTTATTATGAATAGTGAAATAAATTGTTTTGATTTGTGTAGGTACTGAGAAAGTTTTTAATGTTCCCGGTTCGATCCCAAACCGTTCCAATTGCATGTTTTAGGGCCTCGAGGGCCCTTTTTAGGGATTTATTGGATGAATCTGAGCGAATTAATTTTTTATACCCCGAACAAGTAAGATAAGTTTGGTAACGCCTCGTGCTCGACTCCAGAGACAGTCTCAGCTAACGGGTGTTATATTTATTGGTATCAGAGCAAGAGTTTAGTTGGTTCTCATAATATTCAGTATGAGTAAGAGTCTAGCTATACATGCCATACTTATATTTTGATAGTGTGACGACTACTGAAGATTTTAAAATGTTTTTCTTTTAGAGTTATGGATTCTGAATGAGTTGTTGCAGATGATGTAGAAAGTAACGCGCCTGCTCCCACAGAAGGGACGGTGCCACCAGATAGTAGTGAAAGGCCCATTACAGTTAGTCAGGGAGGAGGGGCTCTAGAATCCTTCTTCCAAGCTATTAATGAATGGTTTGCCGAGTTCGTTCGTACGAATCCGGCTGTTAGACCTCCACCCCCTCATGATCCCCAAACTACCCATGTAGCTTCCCCAGTTATAGATACCGTTAGAAGAGAGAAGCCACCAGTTGATAAAATTAGAAATAAAGGGCCGAAGAGTTTCGAGCTATTAAAGATGACGATGCAAAGAAAGCTGAATTTTCGCTAGAGAATACTATCAGGGTCTTTGATGAGTTATTCTGCACACCTGAAGAGTGTATGAAGTGTGTTGTATCACTTTTACGAGACTCTGCCTACCATTAGTGGAAGACACTAGTGTCAGTAGTACCGAAAGAGAGGGTTACTTGGAATTTCTTTCAGGAGGAGTTCCGTAAGAAATACATTAGTCAGAGGTTCATCGATCAGAAAAGAAAAGAATTCCTTGAACTAAAGCAGGGTAAGATGACAGTGATTGAATATGAACGTGAATTTGTCAGACTCATTAATTATACTCGAGAGTGTGTGTGTACTGAAGCTATTATGTGCAAGAGATTTGAAGATGGGCTCAATGATGATATTCGATTGTCAGTCGGTGTTTTAGAAATAAAAGAGTTTGTTGTTTTAGTTGAAAGAGCTTGTAAGGTAGAGGAATTGCTGAAAGGAAAGGGTAAAGACAAAATTGAGATGCAAGACTCGAAGAAAAGACAGATGAGCAAGTCGTTTCAGTCTACATCCAAGAGGCCAAGAGAGTTCTCTACTAGATCTAATTTTTTAGCAGGGTGTTCTAGCCGAAACAAAGGTAAAAGATTTATGGGTCAAAAAGCTCAGACCATTTCAATTGCGAGTGTTGGTAGTATTCAGCTTGATAGACTCGAGTGTCCTCAATGTGGTCGACGTCATCGAGGTCTATGTCGAGCAACTGAGACTAGCTGTTTTCGTTGTAGTGCATCATATCATTTCATTCGGGAGTGTCCTGAGATGGCTAAAAGAGAAGTAATACCGAGTGTAAGATCAGCCAATGTCCCCATTAGAAGCAGACCTCAGAGATGTAACACCCCGTACCCGAGACCGTTGCCGGAGTCGGACACGAGGGGTTCACAGACTAAATTCGCTTACTATCGCAGTCCATTTTAAAAATTTCCAGGCAGTTGGCTAACTGCGTCACTCTCACCTTAAAAATCATATCTTGAGTTTCACAACTCAAAAATCAGTTTCGTAATTTTTCCCTGAAACTAAACTCATATGTCCATGTACATATTTTTTTCTAGAATTTTTGGTCAGGCCAATTGGTACAGTTTATTAGTTAAATTCTCCCCTGTTACAGGGTGTGACTACACTGACCTTCATGCATTACGATTTGGATATCTCCCTGCACAGAGCTTCAATACTGATGCTGTTTGTTTCTATAGAAACTAGACTCAGAGAGGAATCTATAAATATATGTCATGACTCCTAATTATCTCTGGTTAATTTATAATGAATTTCCAAAGTTGGAACAGGGAATCCAGAAACCGTTCTGGCCCTGTCTCACGAGAACCTGAATATCTCTTAACATACTGTCCATATGATCGTTTCGTTACTTTCCTATGAAAATAGATTCATCAAGGTTCGTTTGCTTAATTTATTCACTATTTAATTCCATTCCTACTATTTTTAGTGATTTTTCACATCCACTCACTGCTGCTGCCAGCATCTGTTTTTAAGGTAAACTTTACCTATTTCATGATCCTCCATGGATCAACTAGAGTTTGTCATACATATTCCAAAGGTGATCAAGAATAACCCTTCCCATGGCTAACCGTTACCAACATTTCCATACCTCTCGACGGACAACATACAAAACGATTATAATGCTATGATCAAAGTATATTTAAGCCATTTTCGCATGGCTATCCAAATTTACACAAAACCGAAGGGTACATGACCAACAACAAAAGGGTAGTCCTATACATGCCATTTTCAGAGTTCAACCAAAAGTGTACCAAAAGGGCTTTGATAGTGTGGGTGACTTCGACTTCAAAACCCCGAGTCCGATAGCTGAAGAACCAAAATCTATAAAACAGAGAATCAAAGAAACGGAGTAAGCATTAAATGCTTAGTAAGTTTTGAGCAAAGAGTTTAGACACAACCAAAGTATAGCATTCATGTAGCTAAACGGATAATTTCATATGCACAAATTTTCAATATCATACTTACTTCACATTACCAACCCTTATGTTCATACACAAAAGATCAACTTAGCCAAAGGCCGGTAGCTCATTTATCAACTGAGTGAATACTTATTTGTAAGGGCTCAACTAATTCAAAGCAAATACGAAACATACCTCAATGTTGGGATGTTACAAGCGTATTAACTGAAATTTTTTACAGCAAGATCATTCATTCCCAAATCATGTACCTTCGGAATTTAACCGGATATAGCTACTCGTTCAAATGCCTTCGGGACATAGCCCGGTTATAGTAACTCGCACAAATGCCTTCGGGACTTAACCTGGATTTAGTAACTCGCACCAATGCCTTCGGGCTTAGCCCGGAATTAGTATCTCGCACAAATGCCTTCAGATCTTAGTCCGGATATGGTCACTTAGCACAAAGCCTTCGGGACTTAGCCTGGACATCATTCGAATAACCATGCACATTTAACAATAAATCATGACACATTCGTATTTCATTTTCATTAGCAAAACTCAAACACAAGACATTTATCACTCTTGCAATTTCGGCTCAATAGCCACACACAAAAAGCATGATTTTGATTTGCTTAAAACATGATCTAATCAAATCATAATTTAAGCTCTATTACTCAAGAACTTACCTCGGATGTGGTCGAGCGATTTCGACAGCTATTCGATCACTTTTTCCTTTCCCCTATCCAACTGTGGTCCTCTAAGCTCTTGAGCTAATTCAAACAAATTTAACTCATTAAAGTCTCATTTTGCTAGCTTATGGCCGAATATGACAAGGAGTTTGATAGGTCATATGGCCACCTTTTAGCTCAAATACACAATGGTCATACGCATTTTTAATCACATTAAGCAATTTAATACAATTCATTCGAACATCAAAAGAGAAGCTCAAGGTACTTAGCCCATATATACATTAGACATTAGAGTCACATATGTACGAAATCACGAATCGAATTCAACATACTAGCTAATATTTCCCCTTAGCCGAATTTTCTAAGTCAAGCTAAAGCCATCAATAGGCTACATATGGCCGAACATACACATAACTTATGTACTTATTCATGTGGCCGAACATACATGTCTATGTTGGGGCCGATTGCAACACTTAATACATTCTACAAGTATGGTCACTTGTATTGACTAAACACCATTTTGTTTCAAGTTCAAAACTTGGATAATACACACATATATACACTAGTAAAGCATCCTCTCCCTTTCCATCAATTTAACGCATGCATTACTCATTAATATACAAAAATTATATTCGGCCTTAGCACACAACTTGCTAGCCGATTCTTCTCCATCTAGCAACTAATGCACATATGTGCTCATTCGTTAGACTCTACTTCATCTAACAACAACCATATTTTTCCCTTCTACTTCCTACCATGGCCGAATGCATCACAACACCATACCATTTCAATTTTTGGTCATGGTTAAACAAAGAACTTAATGTCTCACTCAAAAATGCTAAAAAGAAGATTCAAGAATCATCAATCCACCATCACATGCACCATTACAAAGCTTCACTTTTAGCATGCAAATGATATCAACACAAATCCACCTTAGCCGAATATCATCTCCATGACATAGTAAAGATTTGAACCATGGGCTAGTTAGAACTCAAGCTAACTACTAAAATATACATGAATCTCATGGAGCAACCTCAAACATACCTTAGCCTAGTTACATGCATGGCCGAACCTCTTCAACATTTCCTCCTTTCTTTCCTTTTGAATTTCGGTCAAGGATGTTCAAGGATGAACACACATTTTTTTTTCTTTGTTTTCTTTCTTCCATTCACGGCAAAGGGGAGGCATTGATGAGACCATTTTTTTTCATCACTCCTCCCTTTCATTATTTAATTACCTTGCTCATTATTTTATTGTTTCCTCCCATGATGCACCAACACAACATGTCTATGACATGTTTTGCCCATCACCCTTTGTCCATCCTAATGTCATGGCCGGCCACTACTAGATGGGGGGAAATTGACATGCAAGTCCCCCCTTTTTCAACATGCACTAATAGGTCCTTATGTTTTGATCTATCACATTTCAAAAATGTCACACATAAGTCCTATTGACTAAATTCACATGCAACTTACTAAATAGAAGCTTAAATTTTTCACACATTTATTTTAGACAATAAATATCATATTCAAATAATTTGGTGACTCGGTTTAACGGTCCCGAAACCGCTTTCCTACTAGGGTCACTTTAGGGCTGTCACAAGAGAAGTTCGGGAATAGGGGCAGGTAGAGGTGCATCTAAAGATTCAGCAGCGAGACCAGATGTTAGAACACCTGCAAAGACCTATGCTATCCATGCTCGTCAAGAGGCATCCTCCCCTGATGTAATTATGAGTACATTTTCTCTTCATAATGTTAATGTTATTGCTTTGATTGATTCGGGTTCGACCCATTCCTATGTTATGAACATGTCCATAGAGTCTACGAGATTTGTGATTAAAGTATCGAATCCATTAGGTCAGTATGTATTAGTAGACAACGTATGTAAAAATTTCCCTTTGATGATTAGAGGTTATTGTTTTTCGGCCGATCTCATGCTATTGCCATTTGATGAGTTTGATGTAATTCTTGGTATGGATTGGTTGACTGTGCATGACGTGATAGTGAATTTTGGAAAGAAATTCATTGAGTTGAAATGCAAAAATGGTGAAATTCTTTAGGTTAATTCAGATGATTCAGATAGTTCAATTTCCATGATTTCTATTATGTCTGCTCATAAATGCTTGAGAAAATGATATGAAGCTTATCTTGCTTTTGTGTTGAATACTAAAGATCCAAAGTTGAAAATTGAATTAGTGCATATGGTATGTGAGTTTCCTGATGTGTTTCTGAAGAACTATCAGGTTTGCCTCCTATCAGAGAAGTTGAGTTTAGTATTGAATTGGTTCCGGGTACAACACCCATTTCTATTGCTCCTTAAAGAATGGCTCCAATGGAATTGAGAGAATTAAAAGTTCAGTTGCAGGAACTAACAGAGAAAGGCTTTGCAAGACCTAGTTGTTCACTGTGGGTTGCACTAGTGCTCTTTGTGAAAATGAAAGATGGTTCAATGAGATTGTGCATAGATTATCGGTAACTTAACAAGGTTACTATTAAGAACAAGTATCCACTGTTTATAATTGATAATTTTTTTGATCAATTGAAGCGAGCTACTATGTTCTCCAAGATAGATTTGAGATTTGAATATTATCAGTTGCAAATTAAAGAGCCAGATGTTCCAAAGACTGCTTTCCAGACTAGGTATGGCCATTATGAGTTCCTTGTGATGCCATTTGGCTTTACTAATGCTCCTACCATTTTCATGGACTTAATGAATCAAATTTTCAAACCTTACTTGAATAAAATTGTAGTTGTGGTCATTGATGATATCTTGATTTATTCTCATGATAAGACTGAGTATTCAGAGCATTTGAGAATAGTTTTACAGACTTTGAGATATAATTAGCTTTATGCCAAGTTTAGCAAAAAATGAGTTCTAGTTACGGGAAGTTGGTTTTCTTGGACATATAGTCACAGGTGAAGGTATTAGAGTTGATCCGAGCAAGATTTCAGCCATTGTTGATTGGAAGCCTCCCAGGAATGTATCAGAGGTTAGAAGTTTTCTTGGTCTCAACGGTTATTATAGACGATTTGTAGAGGGAATTTCCATGATAGCTACTCCATTGACAAGATTGCTACAGAAAGATGTCAAGTTTGAATGGACTAGGCTGTGTACTTATGCAGGAAGGAAATATAACTACTTATGCCTCTAGACAGCTAAAGCCACATGAGAAAAATTATCCGATACATGATTTAGAACTAGCTGCCATTGTATTTGTGTTGAAAATTTGGAGACATCATTTATATGGTGAGAAGTGTCGAATATTTATTGATCATAAGAGTTTGAAATACTTGATGACTCAGAAAGATTTGAACTTGACGCAAAGAAGATGGCTAGAGTTGATTAAAGATTATGAACTAGTGATTGATTATCACCCGGGTAAGGCAAACGTAGTTGCTGATGCTTTGAGTAGAAAATCTTTATTTGTATTAAGATCTTTGAAAACTAATTTAACCTTATCGAATAATGGTTCTATCTTTGCCGAATTAAGAGCTAAACCAATGTTTCTTGAAGAAATTTGTGAATTTCAGAAAGATGACAGTGAGTTGCAAGCCAAAAGAGCTCAGTGTGAGTCGGGTATAGAGTCAGATATTTAGATAAGTTCTGATGGTTGTTTAATGTTCAGAAATTGGGTATGTGTACCAAAGAGTGATGAGCTTATTCGAAAGATTTTAGAGGAAGCACATAGCAGTTCCTTGTCTATTCATCCAGGTAGTACAAAGATGTATAATGATTTAAGGAAAATGTATTGGTGGTAGGAATGAAGAGAGATATCTCAGAATTTGTTTCTAGATGCTTGATCTGTCAACAGGTAAAAGCTGAACATTAGGTACCTTCAAGTTTATTACAGCCTGTGTTAGTTCCTGAGTGGAAATGGGACTGAGTTGCCATGGATTTTGTGATAGGATTACCGTTGACACCGAGAAAAAAAGATGCAGTATGGGTTGTGATTGATAAGCTAACGAAGTTGGCTCATTTTATTCCAGTTCGTATGGATTATTCACTTGACAAGTTGGTCGAGTTGTATATTTCAGAGATAATCAGACTACATGAAGTACCGTTATCGATTATTCCAGATAGAGACCCAAAATTCATTTCGCGATTTTGGAAGAAGTTATAGGAAGCTTTAGGCATGAAGTTGAGTTTTAATACAGCTTTCCATCCTCAGACCGATGGTTAGTCAGAGAGAGTTATTCAGATATTTGAGAATATGCTCAGATGTTGTGTCTTAGAATTTCGAGGTAGTTGGGAGAAATATTTGTCGTTGGTAGAGTTTGCTTATAATATGTAACACCCCGAACCCGAAACCGACACCGGAGTCGAACACGAGGTGTTAACTGACTTTAACCCCTTACAAAATTTATTTTCCAGACACTGCCCAATCTGTGTACTAGTCGTTTTAAAAATCATATCTTGAGTTTCGTAACTCGAAAATCAGTTTCGTAATTTTTCCAGAAACTAGACTCATGTGCCCATCTATGTATTTTTTCTAGAATTTTTGGTCGGGCCAATTAGTACAGTTTATTAGTCAAAGTCTCCCAAGTTGCAGGGGTCGACTACACTGACCTTTGTTCATTACGACTTTGATATCTCCCTGCACGGGGCTTCAATACTGATGCCGTTTGTTTCTATGAAAACTAGACTCAGAGAGGAATCTTTACATATATGGTACGACCCCTAATCATCTCTGGTTAATTTGTAATGAATTTCCAAAGTCGGAGCAGGGAATCCAGAAACCGTTCTGGCCCTATCCCACAATAATCTGATTATCTCTTAATATACTGCCCATATGATCTTTTCGTTACTTCCTCATGGAAGCAGACTCATCGAGCTTCGATTACATAATTTATTCATCAATTAATTCCACTCCTACTATTTTTAGTGATTTTTCAATCTCATGACACTGCTGCTGCCAGCATCTGTTACGAAAATAACTAGGTCCATCTCATGCCTACCCTTGATCCAACTCAATCGAACATTCGTGCCATTTTCGCATGGCTTAAAGTTTACATGCCAAAATTCAAACACAACGTAATAGCTTATACATGCCAAAATGTTCTTCTAAGCCAACTAAGAAGAAAGTACCAAAACTTACTATCCGGTGTGATGACTTCGATGACGGCCTGACCCCGCAAAAATAGATGAGTCCAAGCAACCTATAATGGGTGACAAGGAAACACCGAGTGAGTTTATAACTCAGTAAGTCATAAGCAATGCACTACCATCCATCAATAACATTATCACAAGAGGAAACAAAATGGAACGAGACAATTTACTCCATCCATACCGAACCATACCATAGTTCCTCCAACCTATCGATTCAATTTCATATCAATTCATGCATTCACAATCCATATACTCATCAATAGGACATTGAAGCATTTTCATAAATCAATTTATTTTCGTTACAATCAAACAACAAAACGGCCTTTCACCCATCCTACGATAAATTTTATGTACGTGACTTCAAGTATAGTTGTCACATAGGTTCAACTTACCGAGCTCAACACCAAGTATAAGCATAGCACATATTAGCCATGTACTCAAGACACTTACCCGATCCGCTGTCCGCGATCGACTCAATAGTGTCGCACACATAGTGTCCATAATGATTCACGAATGTATATTGAGCCCGCACACTCAGTGCTATATAATCAACTCGCACACTTAGTGCTACGTAATCAAATCGCACACTTAGTGCTACATAGTCAAACTCGCACACTTAGTGCCGCATGGTCAATTCGCACACTTAGTGCATCATATTCATTTCGCACACTTAATGCAACATAGTCAAATCGCACACTTAGTGCTGTACAATTTAATCCCGCGCACTTAGCGCCAATCTCATGGTCATAAATGGTTATCCCGCACGTTTAGTGCCGAGATCAACAACTCAGTACATCTTACCTCTTTTCTTTCATTCAACAATTTCATCATCACATACGTACATGCATATATATATGTATATTTATTCATTCCATTCAGCATCAATACATAAACATTATGACCATTGAAATAATACCAACTACATGCTTAATGACTTACCTCGTGTTGGGTAAGACGGTTCCAACTCGGGTACTCGATGACCTTTTCTTTGCCTTTGCTCGATTCACCTCCTTTAACTCCTTGAGCTAAATCAAACAAATTTAACTCATTAAAGTCTCATTTTGCTAGCTTATGGCCGAATATGACAAGGAGTTTGATGGGTCATATGGCCACCTTTTAGCTCAAGTACACAATGGTCATATGCATTTTTAATCACATCAAATGATTCAATACAATTCACTCGAACATCAAAAGAGAACCTCAAGGTACTTAGTCCATATACACATTAGACATTAGAGTCACATATGTACGAATTCACGAATCGAGTTCGACATATTAGCTAATTTTCCCTTAGCCGAACCTTCTAAGTCAAGATAAAGCCATCAACATGCTTACCTTTGGCCGAACATACACATCAACTTAGGTGCTCATTTATGTGGCCGAACACACACATGTCTATGTTAAGGCCGATTGCAACACTCAATACATCCTACAAGTATGGACACTTGCATTGACTAAACACCATTTCTATTATTTTTACTCCAAAGCCGAATGCCTCTCAAGCCCTAAGCTCATGATCCTTTCATCATTAAGCAAGTGTTATAGCACAACTAACATCCATTTTCAATTTGAACACCAACATAAAAATATTAAACATGAAAATCCATAGCCGAAACCCATACATGACATTACTCATTCCACCCATCGAAACAATATTTGTTCAAGACATCAAGCATTTTTATTTGGGTATTACATATATGAGCATTTAGAATTTATATTTTTAGCAAGATCAATTTCTTTCCTCAACACATTCTTCATCAAACTTAAAGGAAGTAATCAAATTTCCTTCTTTAATAGCCATAGCCGAATGCTCCATCCATCCATCAAAGTTAAAAATTTTGCATGGTCTAAGTAAGAACCATGATAATTAACCTAAAATAAGCTAAAATTTCACAACTTTAACACAATATACTAACCTTATTAAGCATTCAAATGGCCGAAAGTCCTTTGCCCCTATTCCTTCCTTCACATTCGGCTTAGAAGAAACAAAGATGAACACTTAGTTTTCTTCACCCATTTCCCCCCTTCTCAAGCTTCAAGTGACCGAATGTTTGCCCCAATTCTTTCTTTCAATCCGGCCAAGAAGACAAAGATGATGCTTTGTCTTCATTACTTTTCTTTTTATTCTTTCTTTAATCTATTTCCTTTCTTTTGCATAAAATAATGGCCATTTAATTAAGATTTAATACATATTATATATATATGACCATCATGGCCGGCCACCACTTAAAATAAAAGGGGTATTTGACATGCAAGTACAACTATTTGCAACATGCATAAATGGGCCACCTTACATTAGCCTAGCACATTTCTAAATTTTCTCACATAAGTCCTATTTAATAAAATTTCACTTACAATTTACAAAATTCAACCATGAAATTTTAACACATGCATATATACATATTCTAGACAATAAATATCACATTCAAACATTTCGGTGACTCGGTTTAGCGGTCCCAAACCACTTCCCGACTAGGGTCAATTTTGGGCTGTCACAACTCTCCCTCACTTAAGAAATTTTCGTCCTCGAAAATCTTACCGGTAAATAGGTTTGGATATCGTTCTTTCATCGAGCTCTCGGGTTCCCAGGTTGCTTCCTCGATCCCGTGTTTGAGCCACAACACCTTAACCAACGGAACCCTTTTATTTCGCAACTCTTTCACTTCACGAGTTAGGATACGAATCGGTTCTTCTTCATAGCTCATATCAGCCTGAATTTCAACCTCCGACGGACTAATTATGTGGAAGGATCAGATCTATAGCGCCGAAGCATCGAAACATGAAAGACGTCGTGAATCTTTTCAAGTTCAGGAGGCAAAATCAATCTATATGCAACCGGCCCCACTCATTCGGAAATTTCATACGGCCCAATGAATCTCAGGCTCAACTTGCCTTTACGGCCAAATCTGAGTACCTTCTTCCAAGGTGACACTTTAAGAAACACTTTATCTCCCACCTGATATTCAATGTCCTTTCGTTTTAAATCCGCATACGATTTTGACGATCTGTGGCTACCTTCAGACTTTCGCGGATTACCTTTACTTTTTGTTCGGCATCTTTAATCAAATCAACTCCGAAAATTTTACTTTCACCGAGCTCGGTCCAAAACAATGGCGTACGGCATTTACGACCGTACAAAGCCTCATAAGGTGCCATCTTAATACTTGATTGAAAACTATTGTTGTAAGCGAATTCAATCAAAGGTAGATACCGTTCCCATGAACTACTGAACTCGAGGATGCAACATCTCAACATATCCTCAAGTATCTGAATTATCCGCTCGGATTGACCATCGGTTTGGGGGTGAAAAGCGGTGCTAAAATGCAGCTTGGTACCCAAAGCTTCTTGCAATTTCTTCCAAAATCGTGAGGTAAATCTCGGATCTCTATCCGACACGATAGAAATAGGTACTCCATGTAATCTCACAATCTGAGAGACATACAATTCGGCTAGTTTATCCAATGAAAGATCCGTACGCACGGGGATAAAGTGAGCCGACTTAGTCAGTCTATCAACCACAACCCAAATTGCATCCTTCTTACTTGTTGACAATGCAGTCCGGACACAAAGTCCATTGTGACTCGGTCCCATTTCCACTCGGGTATCATGATGGCTGAAGTAACCCTGAAGGCACTTGATGTTCCGCTTTCACTTGTTGACATATTAAACATCTCGAAACAAAGTCGGAGATGTCTCGTTTCATACCATGCCACCAAAACCGACGTTTCAAGTCGTTGTACATTTTCGTGCTCCCCGGGTGAATTGACATTCGGCTACAATGGGCTTCGTTCAGAATCATCGGAATGAGTTCTGAATTCCTTGGAACACACAAACGACTTCTAAACCTCAAACAACCATCATCATCAATCTGAAACTCCGATTCCTTGTTCGGAACACACTCAGCTCGTTTTGCAACCAATTCCTCATCGACTTTCTGAGCTTCACGAATTTGATGAGTCAATAATGGTTTGGCTTTTAATTCAGCTACTAACACATTGTCAGGTAGAACAGACAAGTGTACATTCATCGCTCGCAAAGCAAACAGTGATTTCCGGCTTAAGGCGTCGCAACCACATTAGCCTTTCCCGGGTGGTAATCAATGACAAGCTCGTAATCTTTCAACAACTCAAGCCAACGTCTTTGTCGCAGATTCAAGTCTCGTTGAGTCATCAAATATTTGAGACTTTTGTGATCCGAAAACACATGGCACTTCTCGCCAAACAAATAATGTCGCCATATTTTCAATGCAAACACAATGGCGGCTAGTTCGAGATCATGGGTCGGATAATTTCTCTCGTGTGGCTTCAATTGTCTCGACGCATAGGCCACAACTCGACCTTCTTGCATCAAACGCAACCCAACCCAAGTAGGGATGCGTCACTATAAATGACAAACTCTTTACCCGATTCGGGTTGCACCAAAATTGGAGCTTCAGTCAGATGAGTTTTCAGTTGATCGAAGCTTTTCTGACATTTCTCCGTCCATTGAACTTAACATCCTTCTGAAGTAGCTTCGTCATTGGTGTGGCTATCATCGAGAAACCTTTGACAAATCGTCGGTAATAACCGGCGAGCCCTAGAAAGCTCCGGACTTCGGTAACATTTCTCGGAGGCTTCCAGTTAAGTATGGCTGAAATTTTGCTCGGGTCACTCGAATACCCGATGCGGATACCACATGACCCAAGAAGCTAACCTCTCTTAACCAGAACTCACACTTACTGAACTTAGCATATAACTGCTTATCCCGCAAAATTTGCAACACTTGCCTCAGATGCTCAGCATGTTCGGTCTCATCTCTTGAATAGACCAAGATGTCATCAATAAACACAACTACGAACCGATCCAAATACGGCCTGAAGATCCGATTCATCAAATCCATAAACACCGCAGGGGCATTAGTGAGCCCAAACGGCATCACTAAGAACTCGTAGTGACCGTACCTCGTTCTGAAAGCAGTTTTGGGTACGTCCGAATCTCGAATCCGCAACTGATAATAACCCGATCTCAAATCTATCTTTGAAAACACCGATGCTCCCTTTAATTGATCGAACAGATCATCAATACGCGGTAACGGATACTTATTCTTTATCGTCACTTTATTCAGTTGACGATAATCAATGCACAACCTCATGGTTCGTCCTTCTTTTTCACGAACAATACTGGTGCACCCCAAGGTGAGAAACTCGTCGAGCGAAACCTCTATCCGTCAATTCTTGCAACTGAGCTTTCAACTCTTTAACTCGTTAGTGCCATACGATACGGAGCGATCGAAATTGGCGTAGTTCCAGGTACAAGCTCAATGCCAAACTCTACCTCCCGAACAGGTGGCAAACCCGGTAACTCTTCAGGAAAAACATCCGGGTATTCACAGACCACCGGCACCGATTCGGGTTTCTTTTCTAACTCCTTGTCATCAAGTACATACGCGAGGTATGCTTCGCACCCTTTCCTTACATATTTCTGGGCCAACATTGCTGATATTACACTGGCAACCCCCTTAAGTCCGCAGACTCAACTCGGATTATTTCGTTATTTGCGCACCTCAAATCGATAGTCTTGCTTTTGCAATTCACAACCGCATCATGCGCGGTTAACCAATCCAAACCAAGAATAACATCAAACTCGTCGAACGCAAAAGCATCAAATCGGCCGGAAAAAGGATTCTCGGATTATTAGAGGGCATCTCTTACACACTTTATCAACAAGTACGCATTGACCCAAAGGGTTTGATACTCGAATTACGAGCTCAGTAGACTCAACAGGTAGAGTCTTACTGGTTGCTAAGGTTTCCATACATATGAATGAGTAGAACCAGGGTCAATCAATGCAATCACATTAGTATCAAAGAGAGTGAAGGTACCAGTGATGACGTCGGGGGAGGATGCCTCCTCTCGTGCGCGAATGGCATATGCTCTAGCAGGAGTACGGTTCTCGGCTCGATCGGCCGTATCAGAGGCCCCCCTCTGACTACCACCCCTGCCTCCTAAAATTCTCGGTGGTCTACCTCTAGATGTCACTCCACTAGGTCTTGCACCTTGAATCTTATTCTTCTCATCCAGCTCCGTGCAATCTCTAATGAAGTGGTCCTTCGAACCGCATCCGTAACAGGCCCTGCTAGTAGACTTGCCCCAACATTCACCTAGGTGTCGTCTTCCACATTGGGGACATTCAGGTTTCTCGTGACGATTATTGCCCACACTAGCTACCGAAGTAGCTCGGGAGCCCATCGATGGTCTTGCCCTGATGGAAATTCCCGCAGTCGCCCTCGACTTATTAATGTCCTCCCTGAACTTCTTTACAGCTGAGAACGGAGCTTTACCCGTCGATCTTTTACGATAATCTCTAGCTTCAAATTCAGCCTTCCTCTTCTCCTTTCCAAGTTCTTCCGCCTTGCAGGCTCGTTCGACTAGTGTTACGAATTCTTTTATTCCAAAATACCCATTAGTAGCTTTAAATCTTCATTCAATCCTTCCTCGAATCTTTTGCACATAGCAACCTCATCAGCTACACACTCCCGGGCATACCTACTAGTCTTACGAATTCATGTTCGTATTCAGATACAGTCATACGGCCTTGCTTGAGTTCCAAGAACTCCTTACGCTTCTGATCAATGAACCGTTGGCTAATAAATTTCTTCCGGAATTCCGTTTGAAAGAAGTCCCAAGTTACTCGCTCGTTCGGGACTATGGAAATCAAGGTCTCCACCAATAGTAGGCTGAGTCTCGCAACAAAGATACAGCACATTTTAGACATTCTCGGGTGTGCATGACAATTCATCGAACACCCGAATGGTGTTATCAAGCCAGAACTCGGCCCTTTCGGCATCATCAGTTACTATGGCCTTGAACTCCTCGGCCCCACGCTTCCTAATCAAGTCTACAGGTGGCTTACTCAGCCTCACAGGATCAGCGACTGATGGCATTACAGGCTCTTGGGTGGATTATTCAAATTTGGGAATTGTTGGACAGCCGGGTTGGTTCGGGCATATTGCGCGACCCACTCATTCATCATGGTAAAGAAGGCTTGTTTAGCCCCTCACCTTGATTATTCGCAGATGACTGAGGTTCAACAGGCGGCGTCCCTTGTGCAGGAGCAGCCGCTACGCTCTCAACGTCATCCGCTAGGGTTCTTCTTCACCGGATCCATTTACTAATCAAACAAAACATTTCACGTCAGAAGTCATCACCCTTTTAACATAACATTAGGCATGTATAGCTAGACTCATACGTGCTATGGTAGTCCTAGAACCGACTAACCATAGCTCTGATACCAATAAATGTAACACCTCGAACACGAGGTGTTAACTGACTTTAACCCCTTACAAAATTTATTTTCCAGACACTGCCCAATCTGTGTACTAGTCGTTTTAAAATCATATCTTGAGTTTCGTAACTCGAAAATCAGTTTTGTAATTTTTCCCAGAAACTAGACTCATGTGCCCATCTATGTATTTTTTTCTAGAATTTTTGGTAGGCCAATTAGTACAGTTTATTAGTCAAAGTCTCCCAAGTTGCAGGGGTCGACTACACTGACCTTTGCCCATTACGACTTGGATATCTCCCTGCACGGGCTTCAATACTGATGCCGTTTGTTTCTATGAAAACTAGACTCAGAGAGGAATCTGTACATATATGGTACGACCCCTAATTATCTCTGGTTAATTTGTAATGAATTTCCAAATCGGAGCAGGGAATCCAGAAACCGTTCTGGCCGTGTCCCACAATAATCTGATTATCTCTTAATATACTGCCCATATGATCTTTTCGTTACTTCCTCATGAAAGCAGACTCATCGAGCTTCGATTACATAATTTATTCATCATTAATTCCACTCCTACTATTTTTAGTGATTTTTCAATCTCATGACACTGCTGCTGCCAGCATCTGTTACGAAATAACTAGGTCCATCTCATGCCTACCCTTGATCCAACTCAATCGAACATTCGTGCCATTTTCGCATGGCTTAAAGTTTACATGCCAAATTCAAACACAACGTAATAGCTTATACATGCCAAAATGTTCTTCTAAGCCAACTAAGAAGAAAGTACCAAAACTTGCTATCCGGTGTGATGACTTCGATGACGGCCTGACCCGCAAAAATAGATGAGTCCAAGCAACCTATAATGGGTGACAAGGAAACACCGAGTGAGTTTATAACTCAGTAAGTCATAAGCAATGCACTACCATCCATCAATAACATTATCACAGAGGAAACAAAATGGAACGAGACAATTTACTCCATCCATACCGAACCATACCATAGTTCCTCCAACCTATCGATTCAATTTCATATCAATTCATGCATTCACATCCATATACTCATCAATAGGACATTGAAGCATTTCATAAATCAATTTATTTTCGTTACAATCAAACACAAACGGCCTTTCACCCATCCTACGATAATTTATGTACGTGACTTCAAGTATATTGTACATAGGTTCAACTTACCGAGCTCAACACCAGTATAAGCATAGCACTATTAGCCATGTACTCAAGACACTTACCCGATCCGCTGTCCGCGATCGACTCATAGTGTCGCACACATAGTGTCCATAATGATTCACGAATGTATATGAGCCGCACACTCAGTGCTATATAATCAACTGCAACTTAGTGCTACGTATCAATCGCACACTAGTGCTACATAGTCAAACTCGCACACTTAGTGCCGCATGGTCAATTCGCACACTTAGTGCTCATATTCATTTCGCACACTTAGTGCAACATAGTCAAATCGCACACTTAGTGCTGTACAATTTAATCCCGCGCACTTAGTGCCAATCTCATGGTCATAAATGGTTATCCCGCACGTTTAGTGCCGAGATCAACAACTCAGTACATCTTACCTCTTTTCTTTCATTCAACAATTTCATCATCACATACGTACATGCATATATATATATGTATATTTATTCATTCCATTCAGCATCAATACATAACATTATGACCATTGAAATAATACCACTACATGCTTAATGACTTACTCGTGTTGGGTAAGACGGTTCGAACTCGGCTACTCGATGACCTTTTCTTTGCCTTTGCTCGATTCACCTCCTTTAACCCCTTGAGCTAATCAAACAATTTAACTCATTAAAGTCTCATTTTGCTAGCTTATGGCCGAATATGACAAGGAGTTTGATGGGTCATATGGCACCTTTTAGCTCAATACACAATGTCATATGCATTTTTAATCACATCAAATGATTCAATACAATTCACTCGAACATCAAAGAGAACCTCAAGGTACTTAGTCCATATACACATTAGACATTAGAGTCACATATGTACGAATTCACGAATCGAGTTCGACATATTAGCTAATTTTCCTTTAGCCGAACCTTCTAAGTCAGATAAAGCCATCAACATGCTTACCTTTGGCCGAACATACACATCAACTTAGGTGCTCATTTATGTGGCGACACACATGTCTATGTTAAGGCCGATTGCAACACTCAATACATCCTACAAGTATGGACACTTGCATTGACTAACACCATTTCTATTATTTTTACTCCAAGCCGAATGCCTCTCAAGCCCTAAGCTCATGATCTTTCATCATTAAGCAAGTGTTATAGCACAACTAACATCCATTTTCATTTGAACACCACATAAAAATATTAAACATGAAAATCCATAGCCGAAACCATACATGACATTATCATTCACCATCGAACATTTTGTTCAAGACATCAAGCATTTTTATTTGGGTATACATATATGAGCATTTAGAATTTATATTTTTAGCGAGATCAATTTCTTTCCTCACACATTCTTCATCAAACTTAAAGGAAGTAATCAATTTCCTTCTTTAATAGCCATAGCCGAATGCTCCATCATCCATCAAGTTAAAATTTTGCATGGTCTAAGTAAGAACCATGATAATTAACCTAACAAGCTAAATTTCACACTTTAACACAATATACTAACCTTATTAGCATTCAATGGCCGAAAGTCCTTTGCCCTATTCCTTCCTTCAATTCGGCTTAGAAGAAACAAGATGAACACTTAGTTTTCTTCACCCATTTCCCCCTCTCAACTTCAAGTGACCGAATGTTGCCCCATTCTTTCTTTCAATCCGCCAAGAGACAAGATGATGCTTGTTCATACTTTCTTTTCTTCTTTAATCTTTTCCTTTCAT